>NW_020956536.1:19626-79442 GCF_003031625.1 Empidonax traillii
ACATTCTTCAAAATTTTGTTCGCAGGAGGTCCTAGACAGAAAGGTGACAAATCCTACCAAACCATGGTCCTGGCATCTTTTCTGGTTCCTCCTTCCTCTTATTGTGATAATCATTTGCTACCATTTTTACTGGTGTCACCCAATAAGGCACATAAGAAGATCTTGTGCAGCCTCTTATTCCTGAAGAGAGTGGCAGTGAGCTCGCAAACTTTTACACCTGAATGAAAAACCTTGTTCCTGTCTTTTTCACCGAATCTGGTTTTGTTAAAAGAAAGGCCTCAAAGTTTTCTAAGCAATTGGTCAAAACCTTTTTGGTAATTTCTCAAAAAACCCCAGACAGAATAGTCGATGGGAGTAGTTGTTTTCAAGAAACAGACATATGGAGACAACATTCATAATTTTTGATGCCAGAAACCATTTCTTTTCAGTTCTAGATTTCCCTTAAATGTAAACAAATTTTCTGTTCACTTGATTGAAAAATAATTGGGTAATTTATATATGTTTTCATTAAAGACTGTTATCTAAATGCCAGGAACGATCATTTCATAGTTCCATTCTCACTTTTATTCCACAATGTATTAATTATATTGATAGTAATGGTTGTAAATGCTTGAATAATTAGTAGTTACCTGGGCACTCAAGTTCCAGTGAATAAAGATGTCAGGAGTTCAAATCTCATAACATGGACAGCTCCATTCCTATTAAGTGCTTTCAGTTGCAGTCTAACAACCTAAAATTGGTTATATGTTAGAAATAAAACATAGCTTAATGCACAAAGTAAAAGATGCCAGAAAATAACTTCACTAGCCTCTGAAATCACTGATAATAAATAATAGTTATGATAGTGAGATGATTTCTGCATTGGAAGCTGGAAGAATTTCCTTTAACGTTACCCTTCCTTTTAAAATAATTTTTCATCTAAGCTTTGATCTCATTTCATGCAACATATGTGAGAAGTAAAGCTGGACAAATAATTCATAAATGAATTATTTAGCTTGCCAGTGTCACCTCTATTTCTTTCAGCTAATTGTTCACAAATAGATAGTGACTTTTGTGAATGTATTCATTATTCAGATTTATTCAGTGGATAATTGCTGGGAGTAATTCTTTGTCTGTAGATTGCTTGGAAGCATTTTGCTGTGAACATTTCATAGTAAAAATCTATCCAGGCTTTCAATACAAGACAAACTAAAATTATCTCTAACTACTGATGCAGTCCTTAAACATGAACAATATACTGCAGTCTTAAAGAGCAACAGGAACATTTTCAGAAAGAACTCCACTACTTCCCATGGTACACAGGAGGGAAAGCAAAGACATTTCAATTCTCTGTGTAGCACCGATGTTGAATGCTGCATATTGTATATGCAAATAAGTTTTTACAAGAAAGGGGTTGCTTAAGTGTTTGCTCAGCAGAAAAACAAGACAAGCCTGAACAAAACATGATTGACTTCCCAGAGAATAAATATGAACAGTCCACACAAAGGAATTAACTGCATAGCCAGTATTTTTTCTGCAATACCCCAGTGGAAGATGTCTAGGAAATAAACATAACATGATAAAACAATTTTACACTCATAGGATAGCTGTGTAACCATATGAACTCTTTTTCCATTTCCTTCTGCAGGAATAAATATTTTAGACAAGCAAAGTACTTTGTAAATGGTGCCTTTGTGAGGATTCATCTGGCCCAGTTCAATTATTCTGAAACCTAGCAATTTTCTCATATCATTGAATCTGGTTTTATTGCAAATAGGGTCATAGAAATAGTCACTCATTGCAATAATGGACTTCGTTTATCTTAACTATTAACACTTCCAGTAGGTTTACACACACGTATATATTCAATATTTATGGATATGCACAGTGCATATATATTAATAATGAAGTAACTTTATATCCAACAATGTGAAAACAAAATCACGTAATACCATACAATGCGGGGTGCAGTGGTAACTGGAAGCAGCATATCAGGATAACAGAACAGAAAAGGAATAAATAAATTAGAGAGGAGTCTTCCGTATCTTCCTCAACTTCCAGAGCGTCAATTGAGCCTTTGTTCAGTATTCCACCTTTCGCGGTCCTGTGTACTCTTGATTAATAATTTAGAGATGCACCTTTTGGAAGCAAGGTAAATTTTGTATTTGCCAAGAGTGATTTTCCACTAGTCAGGGAGCACATCGGGAAATAACAAGGCAAATTGCCTCATAGAATATAATTAGCCGCTGCCTTTTTCCTTTTTCTGCCTCTGGAGAAACAGGTTTACTGCTGAAAGTTGTGGGACACTCACGTGGTGTGGTATGGCACTGTTTCTGCACCTCAACCTTCCAGTAGGGAAAGCACTGTGTAAATCCCAGCCTCAAGACAAAATTCAGCTCTTTGGGTTGCGCGTTTCTATTCCACATTCTGAAGGGTCATGATTAATCTGTTGTCTGGTGGAGGAGTTTTGGTGGAGTTGGGGAAAAAAACCTGACTAACAACCAAAATGAGGAGTTTTGGTGGAGTTGGGGAAAAAAACCTGACTAACAACAAAGCATAACGAAGACAGAGCACTGATGGGAAGATGGTCTGATAACACTTGGCATGTGTAGCCAGCCAGGCTGAAAGCAGTTTTCTTTTCTGTATATCCATTAATTCCTGTGATGCCCAGAGATCTGTGTATCGAGGTGCATTTTTCCCCAAGGAAGGGCAGTTGTGATCAGCACAAAGTGCAGCATCAACAGTCCCTGTGGTGCTCTGTGAGGACCCACAGGGTTATCCTTCCAATGAGACCTTCTCTCTGCCCTTTAGATATTACTACCCCATGCTGGAAGCTCTCAGTGATCACACAGATCTATAAATTCCCCTTTGATGCAAATAGGCAGACCGGGGGCCATTCATCCAGGAACTGTGGGTCTGGATTGCTAATCTTCATAAAAATTAGATTAGGGATGGTATTATCACACGCAGCCATCTGATCCATCACAACAAAACTCATTTCTGAAGGCAGAGCCATGGCTTTATATGCAGATGTAGAAACACAGAATAGGTTGGAAAAGACCTTAAAGGTCACAGTGAGTCCAACTGCTAATCCAGCACTGCCATGCCCACCACTAAATCATGTCCCCAAGTGCCACATCTACATGTGTTTGAAATACCTCCAGGGACAGTGACTCAACCACTTCCCTGAGCAGTCTAGTCCAACGCTTGACAACCCTTCTTGTGAAGAAATTTTTCCTAATATCCAATCTAAACCTCCCCTGGTCCAACCTGAGGCAATTTTCTCTAACTGTATTGCTTGTTACGTGGGAGAAGAGGCCAGTCACCACCTGGCTGCATCTTTTCAGGTAGTTGTAGAGAGTGAGCCTTGTTTTCTACAGTCTAAACTAGAGCAGCTCCCTCAGCTGCTCCTCATAAGACTTGTGCTCCAGACCTTTCCACAGCTCCATTCCCCTTCTCTGGACACACTGCAATGACTTTCTTGTAGTGAAGGGCCCAAAACTGAACACGGGATTCAAGGCGTGTCCTCACCAGTAGCGAGTACAGAGGGACCATGTAGCAGGGCCTTCAAAGTGATAATTGTCTTCCTGGAGCTGTGGCACCAGTTTCAAATCCACAGTGTGCACAGGTTTGTACTGGTTTTGAACTGGGCTCTTTTCTGAGGCAAAGAATACAAGCACTGAGCAGAAGAGCTGAGGGGTTTTGCAATACGGAGACAACCATCGCCACTGCAGGGCACAGCTATCTCTGCTCTATTTGGACTGACTGGAAATGATTTAACTCTGTTGAGGAACCTGGTCTCCATTCATCCCTGGCACGAATCCACTAACTTACAAAAGGCATAGGTCTGTCTCCATTTCTTAAAATTGCTCCTCTTACTCGTGTCTTTCCAGGAAGATGTTACAAATAACCACAGAGGACTTGTGATGACATATAGTAAACACAGAGAGAATTTTTGGCTGCTGAAATGAACTTTCTAAATAATTACAGAATGATTCCACATCCATTTCATAATTACACTCCCGAGATTGCAGCCAAGCTATTATTTGTGATTCAACATGCGTTTTTATTTTAGAAATGTCCCATAGCCATTAGGTTTATTCCACTTGAGGTTTTCTAATTTGTTCTGATTATCCTGTCACTGGGATCTTAAATGTAAAGCATGTATTGATCAACTAAGAGTTACCAAGTAACCAAATGCTAATATCTGCTGTTGGCTCACTGAATCCAGCCAGTCCTGTTGATATGGGATGTGTGAGATGGACAGGGCTGCAGTGACTGAGGTCATTCTGAGTCAGGTTTTGCCACACATTTATTATACTTTAGGAACAAAAAGGAGTGGAACTGGAACCTCTGCCTAAAGCATTTGGGCTGCTATTGATAGCAGGGCTGCCATCAGCCTGAGATGACTGAGAGGGAGGAACCCACTGCCAGCAGGCAGACATCTGAGCTGGCACAAAAGAGGAGAGGCACGTAAAGAAACCCGTTTAGAAGCAGCAAAAGTGGAATTATCTTCAGGAGTTCCATTTTAGCAGTAATCACTTTGTGCTCACTGTTGTGTTGATTGGAGTTTTCTGCCCATTTTCCTGGGTGAGCTTTGACCTGAGGAGAAATCCAGCTAGGATGACTGCAGGATATAGCCTCAGAAGCGGATTAGTGGTTTTTTCTAAATCCCAGATATCAAAAGACTCCAATTGACTTCTGTGAGCCACTGTCTGTCCTTAAAGGATTTCAGAAACCTGGTAGCCATTAATGCCAAACTGGCCCTGAGAAGCGCAGCAAGTGGGACTGACAGCAATGGGAAGGGAAGAAGCCAAGGGAGTCACAAAGCACCTAGACACAGGCACTGCTACATAAGATGATTTGAAGCCATTGATGTGAATGCTCTTGAGCTCCATTTGCAGTGTCACCTTGGAAGGGGATTAGATTAGATTAATGACATGAAAGAAGAGCAGAAAAATGGAGAAAATAGCAGATTGAAGTGTAAGAAAAGCCCAAATGAAGAAAAAACCCATGATTTGGAAAGGGTTCGCATGGTAATATTGGATGATAAAGATTCTGAAAAGCAAGTGTCAAATCCCTCTGTCATTGGCAGCTGCTTTACATTAACATTAAGTCTTTTAATGATGATATTTGTTTTTGTAATTAGAATGTAAGTCTCTCTCCTCCACCTCTCCAAGCCCTGGAGACTGGTGATTGTGGAGTAAAATAAGTCAGTTTAACAAAGAGTAATTGGTACAATTTCCAAAACTGGCTCAGTGCTTCTGGAGCCCACATTCAATTGCATCTGAATTTAAACTGAGGCAAGAAAAATAAGCAAGGGTAAATTCAGGCAGAACATCAAAGAACACTAGTGGACATCAGACTATATAAATAAGTCAGGCTGAAAGCCAGTTATGTTTTGCACATGCAAGCTGAAAATTTAAGTTGTGCTTTCATTCCAAAGCAGAGCATCCTTTGGTATTTCTGCAGCAGAGCTGGAGGGCCCTGCTCACACCAAGACAATTTGTGTCTTACAATGGGGTATCTGAGAGCAGGATGTGCTTTGAGAGTAGTGGGAAACCAGGGTCCAGCTCTGATCCCTGGCAGGTTTGCATCAGATCCTTCAAACGCAATGCCCCTAGGATACAGCTTGTTATTAGCTGCCTTGTAACAGCTCAGCTCTCTCTCTTTCTTCCCCATTCTTTCCTTCATTCTTAGCAGAAATTTGGTCCGGGACCAGGAAACCTCTCAGCTTAAATTAATAAATTGGTCAGAATCAACTCTGCTTAAACAAGTGCATTTCTTTCCAATGTGGAGCATTTTCATCAGCATATTTTTCATCATCTCAAATGTATGAGCCTTTCAATCAGTCTCCTCAATGAAACTATGGAAATTGCATTGCCTTTTCTTCTAAAACCAGACAAATGCAAAGGCAAGGAATAAAGCTTCATGGGACAGCTGGGGAGATGCTGAATTAATAAAGGAAGGAACATCAAAGCTGAGCTCTTGGTCTATTATATGATTCTGACTATATGACTATTCCCTGACAGAGGCAAAACTTTTGGGTACAGAGAGCTAGTCCCATGTCTTACATTCTCTCTTTTGTGCATTATACCCACTCTAGCAAGCATTTCTTGGAGAAGTATTGAGATTGTTCTTATACTTCCTACCTTGTGTTAGCATTTCTCCCTCTGTATTGGAAAGCTGAGAAAATATTAGAACCTTTTTGGAGCATACTGGGCCAAGAGGCTCTTTCCAGCTCTAAACTGAAGATGATGGAAAGGTGACGCCACCATTCCTCCTCCCCAGAAATTCTCTCCTGCCTCTGTGACACCTCTGAGGCTGCAGAGTGTCACCTTTTACTGACACTCCTGCTTCTGGCAGCATTTGTCATTTGATGCATGGATATGCCAAAGCTGGGAAATAGTGTCAACTTCTTTGGTGATATATTTGACAGTCCAAATCAAAAGGTTATTAACAAGGGATGCTATAAGACTTCTTTAAAGATTAGTTGCCTTCTGTTTGACTGTTATATTTTCTTTACAAGTCTTTTTTTTTTGTGCAGCATTTCTAAAACAAGGTAAAAGGATATCTGGTTGTTCCTCACTCCACAGTCAGCGATGCCACTGACTCCAGTGAAGAGCTCTGCATGTGGAACCCAGGCAGGATTTCACCTCTGCCACTCACATCTGTGGGACTGATAAATCTCCATTAAGTGAGCAAAACATATCCCTGCACTTTGATTGATCTGCCTTTCTCCTTGCAGCTCCAACAGAATACTGCAGTGAATGGAAATTTGTTAGTCCAGGCGTAATAGCATTTCTCTTTTGTTAAGCAAAGCAATAGGAAGCCCAAAGAGCAGAACAAAGTATGCTGATCCCAAAACACAGATATCAAGTTTCTTGTGACCAAAGCAATAATTTCTCATTTTCCTCTCTTTAAGGTAACATTACCGAGAGGGGCAAAATCTGACTGCAAGGTTGGCACTCTGCTGTCTTGAGCTATGGTTCTACTGGCTTCTGCCAAAAGGACAGTTTCACTGTCACATTCTCACTGCCTGGATTGCTATCACTATCTTATTAGAAGTGGTGAATTTCTAGCATTTCTGGCACTCCTAATGCACTGACATTTCTGAATAATATACTCTGAATAATCTACTAATACACCCTACTTAAAGTACGTGAATGAAGAAAGTATCTGTGTACTTCACACTACCTTCTTTTTACATGAATTTTCCTCATATTCAGACAGCTCTGCACAATACCTGGTTCCCATTTCTAAGCCCAGTAGCAAGCCTACTCCCCACCTGGTCCTCCAGCCTCAGGCTGTGGTGGGTGGCTTTGCCTGTCACTTGTCATGGTGGCAGCAAATGCTGAAGACATGTCTGCAGCCTGCTAGCAGACTGATGAGTGATCCAGGTTTTGGGTGTCTCTCCTGTTTCAGACAGGTGGGTATATTGATAAAGATACACTTTCCTGAAACCTAAAAATTTTCCTTAGATGCAAAACATGTCCCTTGCCTAAAGCATTTACAGAAAGCACATCTGAGATTAGAAGGGGAGAGGAGTTCTTTAGCCCATAGAGAGGCGGCTCCTGGATCCATCACTATGTCATGTCTTTCAGGAGGATCTCCTGAGAGCCAGCATCAGTGTTACAGAAAGACACCAAGAAGTGCCAGACTAATCAGAGCTGGGGCTTTGCATGGCCACAACACACTCTCTGTTCTGTGCTCCCCATTGTTATTTCAGAAAGGACACCTTCAGCTCCTTTGTCTTTGCCAAATACGAATCAAATAAACTGCAAGGCAGCAAAATGGCACCACATCCCTCCTTTATTTTTCTATTTTTTTTTCTATTTTTTTTTCCACTAGGGATGTGAAACATAAATAAACAATACAAAAGAGGAATTTGGAGAATTTGGAGCAGGTGGCACCAGTAGTTTTCACCTTCACTTGTCAGTTCAGTGTATCACTCCAGTGCACCAAAAACCTCTCAGACCTCCAAGCTACCTGCTTACCCATTTTACAAAACCAAGGCTGAAGATGTCTTGGGGATTAATTCTCCCCAGTCTTAACTCTCCCCAAGGTACATGCAGTGGTAATTCTGGCCCTCCTATCTGAAATCTTTGTTTTATTTCCTCCCTAAAAAAATAAAGTAGCTGCTCCAGGATGAATATAAAGAACTTTGTAAATTCAGATACTTGTCAAAACCTTTTATTGCAAAATATTCCTGTCTGAATAATGACCCATTCACACTAAGTGCCTTATCGGAGCAAAATGGAGTTAAATTCCCATGTTTAGGAATGTCATTAGGAAGAGAACATAGAGCTTTCCTAATTCACACTGTGTTAAGCAGATCAGACCTGCTTTCTGGAGATAAAGAGGGCTGTTTGGGAACTGAAATGTTGTCTATCTTGTTTTCAACATTCATGAAAAGCAGGCTCTAGGGAAACAGGTTCTCATATTGCTTTTATACTGATTCAATTCTAAAAAGTCTGCTAAGAGATTTTATTGTAGCTCCTAATAAGGGTTACTATAGTTCATAAATAATGTGTTCATGTTCATAAGTCTTGTTTAAGATCAGAGCTGTACAAAAACTATAGGTACTGGTAAAGAGACTGTTCCTGATCTGAAGTCTGTACAAACGGAAGGATCAATGCCACTTTACACCAGAAAAAAAGATTTGGCCCACAGTTTTCAGAGAGGCTGAATATACAACATAAGGGAAAAGAAGCCAAGAAGCTGCAGCATTTTGACAGAAACAGGTTAAGCAGTTTAACAACAGAGGCTTTCTGCACACTGGCCTATGCAGGCAAGAACACACAGCCTTTTTTAGACGTACCTGTTGGTCACAATGAAAAACGTAGGCAGCATCTCACACTGACATATCTAGCTTGGGAGGCCTGCTCAGAAAAATCCGTCATCAGAGCAGCAGCTGTCTCCTTCCCCAGAGCAAATTCCTTTAAAGCTGTCAAAGATGCTGTAATCAGACTAGGTCATCAAAACCAGTCCTCCTGGGGACTGGAAATAAGATCCAGAGATGAGCATTCAGCGACATGGGCAAGGTCTAAAACGCTAAAGTTTCCATTGAAATTAAATGAAGAGACTGTAATTGCTGTGAAAGAAAAGTGAAGCAATCACTGGGAGAGCCTGAAAGCTTTCAAACCACCCTCTGAAATGCTGCTGGCTGGAAAGTAGAGATCTATGTACTGCATAACTGAATCTGATAACGGAGCACAGCCTTTACTGGGAAACCAACTTCGATAACAGCTGGAGCATTTGCCTATGTGGCTCCTGGAGCTAAGGCAAATTTTAATTGAGATCTTGCCACACAGTTGAGTAGTTCTATTACCAGGTTAAATAAAAAAAGGTTTACAAAGGTAATAAAAATGGATTCTTTGCCTTCTTGATTTCAAAACACAAAGCTGTGGTCAATATGTTTGATAATTTGTAAATAGAGTGGAACAAAGCACAAATAGCCACGGTGACCACGGAGAGGGGATCACAATGAAGTTGCATCCTCCCTTGCACTTCTGCTTGCATTTGCAGTTTTGCAGTTTCCATAAACCACTTGTCAGTAAGGTAAAGCAAATGAACTGAGTACCTCTCTGGTCCAGTGTTTACTGCTGTTACTGGAGTAACACCTGGGATAAATTTGACCTGGACTTGACTAAACCCAGTCTTGAATAAAATGAAAGGGTATAAGTGTATTTGATTTTAGCTGTATTTACAGTATATTGTTTACAGTGTCTCTGATTTTGGGTGATTGATCCTTGCCCCAGGAATAGTATCAGAGTAAACAGATCAAAACTTGTCCTTGTTGCTTCTCCATTGCTCTGGCATTACACCAGATACTGGTTCCCAGCTCTTTCCAACTGCTCAAATTAAAAATAAATAAATATATAAATAGAACCATCACCATGCATGGTGCAAATGTTCTCATAACTAAGACAAAAACTGGAAATAAACAGCCTCTCTCTTAAGCAGGAATAGCTGAGGGAAATCACTGGCTGAGCTGCCCATGGGGGGGAGCAGGCAGTGCCCTGTCTGCTGTGGTGGGCACGGCAGAGGGGACTGGGAGCGTGCCAGGCTGCCTAAACTGAAAAGAGCAGCCAGTATTAAAGTGGGAAAATCTCTGGAGGAAAGGAAAAAGAAAATGGAGGCAATATGGTCCTCTGAGATTGTGAAAAAAGATAGCTGGAGGAGAGGTTGCTGAAGCACAGGAGGGGTGCCAGGTGTGTCATGGAGGCATGAGGATCTCTGGAACAGGAAGACCCTGTAACAGCAAGTTATGGGGAAAACTGGTGCAGACAAGGAGTGGGCAGCAGTCCCAGGAGGTGGATCATAAGTGATATTGAGGAATCTATTTCCCTTTTCTGATTGCTGTGTTTGTCCAAGTGTCCAAGAATGTTTCACCCAGCTGGCTCTGTACAGCTTTTCCCATCTGTCAGAATGGGAAACAGAGGCACCAGGTTGCAAAGTGACCCGCCCAAGGCCAGTAAGAAAGAGCTGAGTGCTGGAGTCAACTTACTGCTCATCCCACCTCCTAAAATTTCCCTGCTACCAGGGACAGGTGACTGCTCTGAGATGCTTCAAACAAAGGCTTCTGCAGGTTGTGCAGCTCACAACTACCCAGGAAGAGCACCCTAAAAATAACCAGAGCATAAAACTTACGGGAAATGCTGCTATAAATCCCGTAATGCTGAAGAGCAACCCTGGGAAAGTTTTGCAGTGAGGCAGAGCAGAGTATGGAACAGGCAGCAGAGAGGAACAGCACAACATATATAAAGCCATGTACTTGCCTGAACACCCACCAAAGGCACGGTGCATGAGTGAGCTGCAGAGCTTCCTCAGCTGTTTATCCTGATGAAGGATATTTAACCGCCCCGTCAATTGGCTGAAGCTCAGCTGCAGACACACAGTGCCAAAAGCACAGGGGATGGAGCCAGTGCAATAAACACAAGGCTGCCTTGATTTTTCTTTTGTGTCTAATTATATATATATGTTCAGAATTCCTGGGACTTAATTATAACCTAAAGTTGCTTTTCCTTCCTCAAAGGCTTTTTCCCTGAGTTAAGAAATGAAGATCAAAACAACAAGTTTCTTTACTTTGCAACTCCCGTGTCACATTATTCCCATATCAAATCCAGCAGCTTCCAGCCTTCCCAACACTATAATTAGAGCATCTCCAGACATCAAAATAGCACTGACTCTCGACACAGTGCTGACCTGCCTGCTTTGCAGCTCTCATCTGTCACGCAAGACAGCTCCTTACCCATGCAAAGTGGGTGCATGGAGAGGACGGAGGGTTTTTCATCTTGGTTGCACCCAGCTTGCAGCCTGGGTCCACACATCACCACCAGCTTCTCCACACCCTGCCTTGCATTATGGGAAGCTGACTGTGCACCAGTTTGCCACTGGAATGGGGGAGCTGGGTGAAATGCGGAGCTGGAGGAAAGGAGAAACTTTAATTTGACATCTCTTCGCTCAGGCTGCTTCTTGAATTAGTGCACGAAATTCAGCTCTTCTGTCAACATTTTGTTCAAGTTTGATATATAGGAATATTCAGGCAGTCTGTGGCTGGCTGTACAGACTGCTGATTTAGGGAGAGCTGAACCCCTAGGATGAATTAATATAGCCTTGTTTCATTCACTGAGAGCTGGGAAGGCCCTATCACATCCCAGACTCCCTGCAAGGTCTGGGATGAGAAGAAGGAACAGAGGGTTTCCCCTCAAGCAAGGATTGCCATCTTGTGGGTGGATGGGCTAAATTTGCCCTCCATCTGCTTTATATAGTTAGGTGTATTCGAAGTGCTCTCAGTATTTTGCTGAGTTTCATTTTGAGGAATTTATCCTCCTTAGTAAATGAGATAACAGCTCCCTCCGGGGATGAGAGGGAGCTAATTGCTTTCTCCAGGGAGACACGATGCCTACTTTAGATCAGATACCTGATTTTTATATAGCTGAGAAGACACAGGGACTGGGTGGTGGGTGAAGGGGTTAGTCCAGGAGCCACTGTCTGTGGTTTCATTGCCTGGGTCACATCGTATTCAGCTGCTTTGGGAACTGCTGGCTCTGGAGTTCAAGTGCTCTGAAAACTAGGCACGGACCAGGACTTCTGTTTATTTCCCACCATGCTTATCACACATGACCTACCATGCTGTAAAGGCATCATCCCCTTCCTTTCTCTCCTGACCCTTCCCACGCTCACCAGCCTAAACTGGAAAAGCTGCAAGAAGAAAATTTATCAGAAGGTGCAGCAGAAGGTTCAGCTCCTCTTTGTGTTAGCAACTGGCAAATCCATGCTCATCTGGATGAAGTAAAAACATGAACACTTTCACCCTGAGTAGGATTTTCCCCACCCCAGGAAATACTCTCTCTAACTGCAAAGTCAGAATTCAGCTGTTCTTGTATCTGAGCACAGCTGAGAACATCACCCCAGGCTCCCACAGCTGTCAAGGGAGATAAACAAGTGCTTTTAAGGGCAATTCATCCACCCTAATTTTAATGTCTACATAAGCTGCAGGTAAGTACAAGCACCCTGTAGGTGCTTGTTCCTCTCTCCATAGCCAGGAGGACTGGCTCTGATGTATGTCTTCACCCAGACAGCAGGGTCACACATACCCTATGCTAAGGCAGAAAGAATTTCACTTCTTCGAGGCCAGAATGACACTTTTATACATTTTGCTGGGAGGTAGGGGAGGGAGAGATCTCTTTGGGGTGACCTTGAACTGAACGTGAGCTCTCTATGGTGAGTTTGTTGGGCTGCAAGGGGAAAGGCAAGGAGGGGTTGCCAAAGGGAAAATTGACCTTCATATTGAAGCCTCAGTGCAGAAATATGCAGGTGAGCTGTATATGCCCTGCACCAGAGCCTGTTTATGCCTCTCTCTCTCTGTTACTGTGTTTTAGAGAGTTAATTTTAAATGTAAACCAAGGCTCTTTCTCCGGTTCTAAAGTCCCTCT
The DNA here is from genome assembly GCF_003031625.1 of Empidonax traillii. NCBI lineage: Eukaryota > Metazoa > Chordata > Aves > Passeriformes > Tyrannidae > Empidonax > Empidonax traillii. Next base: position 32,547 of record NW_020956536.1, read on the forward strand.
TTGTTTATCAGAACGTAACTTATGTTTTCTTTTACTTTTATGGGAGGTTTGCATTTCCATGTATGTCAGCAGTGCACAGAACCAGCATCTGAGTGGGTGAAGTGGAATTTTGATTTATTGGAGGAGAGTGCATTATCAGTAAATTCAAGAGACTAAATCTGCCATGGAGAGGACTTCTTTTGTTTCCATCATCAAGTCAGACATTACATCCTGTCAAACATCCCAAGGGGCACTTTTGCTCCAGGCACCAGAGGTAATAACTCAGCTCAGAAATTCACTGTATGTTCAAGTCTTCATCTTACAAAGCATTCAACTCTTGTTCAACTGCAGGACGGAAGAGAAAGAGAGTAAGTATAGGAATTAATCCTTCATCTTACCAGCTCTGTGATAACTCATTTTTTTCAGTGCAGGCTGTGAGGTTTTCCATTTGAACTCCTTCTCCTGGTGTGATCCCATGGCTGAGCATGTCAGTGTGTGATGAAATTTTCAGGTTTGGATACAGTGTCACAGCATTGCAAACATCAGGTGCCAATATCCTACCACTACTATGACGGCTTTGTCACCTTCCAGTCCTCAGGGTAGCCATAACACTTGTTCTTAAAGGAGGGATGGACCATCCTTCTTGCCTTTATCCCCTTGCCTGGTGGGTTATGTAATGGAGAGGTGGCATCTGGCACTGCTCCTGATCCATGGGCTCAGCACAGTGCTCACTGCCCTTGGACAGAGGGAGATCAGGGTCAGATCCACAGTCCCAGTGTCTTTGCTTTGCTAACACCATTGCTGCCTACAACACTAATAATACCGTGTTGCTGAAAGCCTCCTTTTTTTTTTTTTTTTTTTTTTTTTAAATGAAGTCAATGAGACCTGTAGTGCAGGAAATTACCTTCGTTAACAGCATTTTACAGCCTGCAGTAAACACACAGGAGAGTTATCCCTTCTGCTTTTTTTAATGCCCCTGTGTATTCCTTCTGCTCTTGACAGAGGTCTGGTGATCAACAGCATCATTTAGTGACTGATTTTTGACCCTATTTTAGGCTTCACAGGTCATTGAATCATAGAAAGGCTTGGACTGGAAGGGACCTTGAAGACCATCTAGTTCCAATCTCACTGCCATGGGCAGTGACACCTTCCACCAACCTTCGAAGTTGCTCCAAGCCCCATCCAACCTGGCTTTGAACACTTCCAGGCATTGGGAATCCACAGCTTCTCTGGGAAACCTGTTCCATTGCCTCACCACCCTCTAAGTAAAGAACTCCTTCCTAAAATCTCATCTAAATAGTGACCCACTGTTGGTCCATCTGAATGAAGATCATAACACTGTACAGAGCAGGTTTGGTAAGAGCTGATGAAAGAAATATGCTGTTTAGTGAGTTCCACAAGGCAGATGGAGACTCACTGAACAGCCAGCTATTTATGAATAAATATATTTATTCAGAGGGGGAATCACATAAAATAATTGCCTGGCAGTGGCTGGTAATTTGAAATGCAGCAGGCAGACTGTTGCTCGCATTAGTAACCTATGAGAAACATTGCTTAAATAGCACAATCAGCCCCAACCAGCTCCTTGGGAGTTACTGAACCATTTGTGGTTCTGTGGCTCTACTTTATTCTTAGAGAAACTTACTCTTAAGTCTCTATTGCATCTGTTTTCTTTATTTACATAAACTTGATAACTTTAAGTGACTGTGGTTTCCTTCAAACCATAGGCTATTCTTTTACAGAAAGTCACATATAGTCAGCTCTTGATATTGCTTACTTTGGGCTCGTGGTAGGGTAATAATATTTCATAGTTCAGTTCTATGCAATTTATTTATCTTTGTTTCTTTTCATCTCTGATGTGCAACAGATTCTTCTCACCCCTAAATTTGGACCTAAACTGAATGCATTTTCCATGTATTGATTGCGCCTTTTCCTAATAATTTGATACTTGTATAGTTCCCTTAATTTGGCAAATCCCACCTGCTGTACCAGAAACACTGCAATGATGGGCTGTGTTTATGCGGGTGACTTTTTTCGAACAAAGCGCTATATGGAAAATGGAGGTTAGATTGTACATGTGACGCAAGAGGTGGATTTTTGAGAAGCAGACCTGTAGATCCTCACCTGGCCTCAGTTCCAAGTGGAAGTATCTCTGTTAAACCCAAGGAAAGGTGCTGATTTAGCCCAACTTGGCCAAGCATGAACTTGGGTACACACTTGAGTACAATCATAAAGCAGAATAATCGCACTTGGGATCACCATCAGTGATGTTGGTCCCGCTCAGTCTTTCTTTCCTTTAAGTCGTCACTCACCCTGTTTCCATCAGCTATACCAGGCTGAGCTGAATCATAGCAACAACAACAACAAGGCAGAGGTCCACTCAAGTGAAATAAAAAAGAAATAAAAGCTTGTTTCGGCTCCAGTCTTCAAACTTTTTAGTGACCTTTTTTTCCCCTGGCACCATTTGACCAGACAGGATATTAGCATCAGTAGTGGAGATTATATAGTCTCAAACTGACAGTCCTTAAAATCTGCAGTGAAGAAATGGAGACCTGCTAAATGTTGAACTGAGAAGCAAAAAGATGCAATAGGCATTAAACTGAATCCCCTGTTACAGGCAATCTAGATTTCTAAGTGCAACAGACTTCACACAGTGTAGTAACTCTCAGTCTTCAGCATCCTTCAGAAAACTTTTCCAGACTTTCTTGTCTTCTAATCATCATGTTTATTGATGGCTAATTTATAGTAATTTATTCTCATGGCAATATCCTTTATCTTCCACAACTCCACAGAAGAAACTGCAGTGCCATTTTACTTTAATTTTTAATTATGCACATCAGAAATAATACTGTTAAGTGCTAAAGATCAGGATGAGACCTAATGTGTAGCTGTGACAGGGGAAATCATTCCCAGATATCCTGCTGAGCCCATATGGTAATTTCTATGTTTGTGTATGCTTGTGAATGTCTGATTCAGCATCAGGGAGTGACAAGGTAGTGAGAGAACAAGAGAAAAGACATTACTAAAGACATTCTCCCTCCCTCCCCCTTCCCTCTCCTCCTGTAGACGGTGAACGTCTTGCACGCGATCCTTCAGGAGTAATTACTGGAATGGAGATTTTTGATCCACTGAGGCATCATTTCAGAAAGTCCCAATGCTGCTTTCTGAGCAGTGCCTGTGATGGTGCCAGCAGACACGATACTGTGGCAACTCCAGCTCATGATCACTGCTCCGTCCCAGCCCATACCACAAGCTGAGACAGAAGCTGATTTTACTGCTTCTTCCACACGCAATTTTATCTCACCCTTGTGAATGACAAGGTTTAGGATATACTCATTATGCAAAACTGCATTTGCACCCCGACCAGCTTTTTGGAGAGGGCTCGGCCAATACAGTGTCTTTGTGGTCCAGGAATTTTCACACTGGCTCTCTTATTCCGCACGAGGCTGCTGTAAATGGCGATTCCTCAATTTCACTTTCTGCAGTAAATGGATGCTTAGATATTTAATTAGGAAGCAAACCATATAATCAACCTTCTGCAGATAGAGCTGCACACTGTAATCAGTCTCGTTCAGCTTCTTTGCATGCTGCTGGAGTACTGGCAGCTCCTGAATTTATCAACACTGTGGCTTGAGTGGCAATTTGCCCAAGGATTTCTCCATTAATAAATGCGAAGCAGCAGGTAGTCCAACCACTGCACAAGCTATGCTGTGCATGTAACATCGTGGTTTCACTCCGTTTTCATCAGGAAAAAAAGCTCCAAAGAAATCAGGCAGAAACACAAGTGACAACAGTAACAAACTGCATTTATCTTTTTGTGTTTAATTTTTTTCCCTCACTATTTCCTTTTCTGATTCCTGCAAAGTGCTTGTCTGAGTGATGTGAGTAACCCCAGCTGGCATTCAAGGATATCGCATTCTTGGTGAATGGTCCAGAAACCACCTGCCAGGCAGGCAAAGGCATGGAAAACAGGAGAAGGATGTACAGAACACATCAGAAGTGCAGCAGAGATGCTCTTATCAAACACAGCTCACAGTGCCACAGCTTTTTGACTAAGTAGTACAAAGAGGTAAGTCTTGGTCAAAGCTGGTCCTGAATGGAAGCAGAATCCTTCTGTTGAGGGCAGTGAAGTGAAAAAAACAGGAATGGATGAGCATTTCTGCATGCTCAAGGTGGAAATTTCTTCCTGTGGTGTGCTATATGAAAGCATGGAAAGGGGGTTGAATTCAGAAGGTGAATTGAATTGAAGGTATCTTCTGAATAAATCCTTCCTTCTCCTTCATCAGCTAAGGGAGTCAAGGAATACCGGCCTCTAGCAAGTGCCTGTGGTGGGTCTCTATGAGCTCCTACCAAGTGTCCAAACTTTCAATCTGTGACAGCCCTGATATATTCCAGTGAGAATGCTGACGCTCCAACAGTGGGATAGCCTGGATTCTCATGCTGAAGGCCACCGAGTCACTGATGTCCACCCATCCCTTTTGCTTGCAATTGTGCAGCAGCAGAAATCTCTCTGACCTGACCAAGTCAACTGGTTTCAGATACAATTTCTGTGTGATCCATCCCAAATCTCCTCCTGGTCCCAGGCCAGGGAGGTTGTTACAGAGGAGCCCGCTCTCCCCTGTTTCTTTAAGTTAGTGAGGAGCTTCACATCTTTCAAAGTGATGCATCAGAAGTGCCTTCAGAGACCCTTTCTTGTTATTTTGGTTTTGGCAGCACTCAGTCTCTTCATGCCACAATCATTTTAACCACTGACACACTAATCCTTTTTGACACTTCCACTTCTTTATTGCAGTCAAGCTCCAATGAAACATGAAGTGCCTCCCAGGTTTCTACCTCAGCCTTCTCAGAAGCATTTGCCTGATGTCCTAGGGGAGGCAGAGCTGCTGCATCCCTGTGTGGGAATTCCCTGCATCTGGGCTTCTTTTGTCTGTGTGCCACCAGCATAAGCAGTGGTGGGACAAACTGGGGCAACCTCCTGTGGCTCCTAGTCACCCAAGAGATTTTCGGTGCAGGAAACTAAGATGATGAAAAGGTGTCAGACAAGCTGTGAAACTCTGGCACTTGACCAAGTGCCTGCACATCAGCAGGTCCAGGGTAAACTGGAGCTCGTGTGTGCTCTCACTGATCATGGTGACCACAAGGTAATTCAGCTTATCACAGAATCGCAGAATAGTTTGGGTTGGAAGGGGCCTTAAAGATCATCTCGTTCCAGTCCCCCTACCGTGGGCAGGGACACCTTCCATTAGACCAGGCTGTTAAAGCCTGGCCTTGAACGCTTCCAGGGATGGGGCATCCACAGCTTCTCTGGGCAACTTGTGCCAGTGTCTCACCAGTCTCATAGTAAAGATTTTCTTCCTAACATCTAATCTAAATCTCTCCTCCTTTAGTTTAAGACTTTTCCCTCTTGTCCTATCACTATCTACCCGTGTAAAATGATGCTCTCAGATCTGATGCTGCTCTGAGAGATCTACACTATTGTTCTTTCTTTGCAAGTTAGGAACACATATTGTGGGCTGCTACCAGAACTTCCCTGATGTGCAGTAGGGCTTTTAGATGTCATTGAAGTGCATATGTGTCTGTGTAGCTCTGGAATACAGAAAGATTAATTAAATTTACATGTTCTATAGAAGGAAACGTTGGAGACTGATTTTAAAAGCAGGCAAACTACTCACTAAAAAGAGTGCATTGAATCAGATGTCCAGGGCAATGTCTGAGCATTCACAATGACATGAGTTTTCCAGCCAGATGACGTTCAAGCTATGTAATAAGCCAACGATTTTTATTTTTTTTTGGCTTGGACTCAGAAGTGGTGTTTTAGAGATTGATAGATTTTCTTTTTAAGCCTGGAAAGATTCATATTATTTGATTACCTCCATAACACTGACTCACACTGAGCAAATACATAGTGTTTGACCAAAACATGATTTCCCAAATGGTGCCTGTACATCATTTGCAACAGAAAATAATTGAAAAGTCCCAAAGCCCAATTCCCCACTGCTATGTAATTACTGATGCCTATATAACACACTATTGATTTGCCCATGTTTTCCTACACTCATTTTGCAGTTGCTAATGACTTACAAACCATAAAATGTTGGAGAAACAGCCCCAAAGTCTTAACAAGAGTAAATCACAATTCAGAGGTCCTTAATTCCCTAATCTCCACATTTATTTGGGGTATACATCCCACACCAGTCACGTGGAGGTTATCGTGATCAGACTGTGGTAATGTTCTGTATTTAAGGCCTTTTGCCTGCAAATGTAACCCCATCCCCTTCCTTGCTGTCTTATACACTACTTGCTGTCAGCAGTTTTCCAGCTGGTCTTGTGGACCAGAAGCAACAAACAACTGGATGCTGCTCCACTGATTCTTTTTGACCGCACAGCCCTTTTAAGGATCCCAGTGGTCCTGCCAATCAATGTTTACTTTTAATGAGCCCAATTAGGTGTATCTCTCCAGTGCAGGATTATGAGCATATAAGAAGGGTCAATTTGTAATGGTTCTTGTGGTGGTTGCTGCTACCTGCCACATTAATGAAGATTTATTAAATTAACAACACATATTTTTTCAGCAATCCAAAATTCTCACGCACAGTTAATTAGGATTGGATTCTATACATTCACCAACTTGGTGAGCTGCTTGTATCTTATGGGTGCAGAATTGATTAGCTGTAGTCCTGGAAAATTCATCCAGAACTTTGCTGTACCTGTTTATAATTCTTTTTTCCTCATACAACTTTTAAAATCTCAGTGGAGTGTTACCTATATTCTAACCTCAAGAGACTCCCACAAAATATTTTTTTTCTCAGCATATTGTAGAGTCCTCGGAGAGGAGGTAATGCTGCTACAGAAAGCTTTTTGGGCCAAATGGGAAATTGATTTCATTTTTAAATATTTCTTTTCCCACCTCAAACCTAAAATTAGTTTATAAGACAATACTCATCGACTTCAACAAAATCACTCAGGCATTAAGAGAAGAAATGTCACCATAATAGTTCAGGGAGGAATATATATGTAACCAATCAGCCCATTAATTGCGCCTTTTACTTGCATTTTATCACCTTAAACAATATAGCTCAATCAAGGAGACCTAGGTATTTTTGTGGTATTCCAGGTTAGCTTCAAGGGAAATGTTCCGGCCAGATGTGTGATCTGGATGAGACATCTAGTAAATATTTAATCACTAAGATTCTACCTTCATTCAGCAAGGAGGTTTCAAAATCTGATGCAGCACTTTTGGACTTCTTATCTCTGACTGGAAATGGACAGGAGTTTGTCTGGTTCTGCTGAGGTGCAGGAGGTGTCCAGGTATTTTTGAAATTTAGAAAACAATTTTCCAATTTATCAGAAATTTTACTTCTATCCTGGGCAAGCAACTATCTCCATTCAGCCAGAGGTGGATTAGGGTTGTGTAAATGGGTTTAACCTGTTTTGGGTGGCTGTAGCAGTACAGGCTGTACTAATCACATGCCTGCTGGAAAGGAGACTCTTCCAACATCTATCCAACTGAAGTATTTCCATGCTTCTCGCATTACTGGCATTACATCCAAGCATAAATCTTAATGTATTTTCCACCTAGAGGACTGGGTAGGTTTTCAGTTAATAAAACACCCAACCCCTGAAATTATAGTTATCAGTGTCTGATTAATGTCTGTTTGCGTATCAAATCAATCAGTTGCTGGGGACATACTTTTAATCTCCTTTATCCTTGGTACTTCCTGTGAGAAGGGACATAATAAAACCTCTTTACGTGGCTGCTGTATGGACAAATACATGAAAGATCATGAGGCTTCTCAGTTACTGTTGCAATGGATGCCATCAAATAATTGAGACAGACACCAGGCTGCTCTACCATGCCACTGTATGCAAACCATGACAGCAGTGCTTACCTGGGGGGTAAGGCAGCTCTGGTGTCCCATTAGATGGGCATTCTGCTGCCTTTCATTCATAGGAATAAGGAGCTGGATTCCTATTTCAGGTCTGACCTGCTGAACCCGTTCCCTGTCCCCTGTGTCACCCTGCCCTGATGCTCAGTCTGGACAACTGCTTCACATTTGAAACCAAATGGCCTCAGAAGAGTGGCGAGTGCAGCATGACACTGTATGGCTCTGGGAAGGATGGGAAGAGAGTTTTTTAAATAATGGTGACAAATGCTGACAATACTGAAATTTTCTCTGTTCTCTGAAAATTTCACAGAAGTGGGACTGCTAACTGGGCAAAAAGAGATTGTCGCTTTTGACTAAAATCACTGGAAGTATTCATGCTGCTCCAGCCCTGTGTGTCACCAAAAGGATAGCAAGTGCTGTGTCCCCTCTCCTCCCCTTCACACTGGAACATTTTGCTAACCCTCTTTCAGAGGATGGTTTGGTGACTGAGATATTGACCTGGAGCATGACACTGGGCTGAGCATTGAGTCCCACAGAGACCTCATGATGAGACATGGACAAGTCATGTCCACCTACAACCACAGGAGTATTCAAGAAGAGACCACTGAGAGGGGACCTCACCACAGCTACCTGAAGGGAGGGTGTCAAGAGGGTGGAGCCAGGCTCTTCGTGGTGGTGCCAAGCAACAGGATTAGAGGCAATGGGCAGAAACTGATGCACAGGAAGTTCCACCTGAACATGAGGAAGAACTAATTTACAGAAGTGTCCACACACTGGAACAGACTACCCAGAGAGGGTGTGGAGTCTCCCTCACTGGAGATATTCAAGAACTGTCTGGATGAAATCCTGTGCAATGCGCTCTGGGATGACCCTGCTGGAGCAGGGAGGTTGGACCAGATGACCCACTGCGGTGCCTTCCAGGCTTACCCATCCTGCAGCTGATTCTCTCTGATTCTGTGATTCTGTATTCAGGTGCCTAACTCTGCCTGAGAAAGTAGGGCCCACTGATGTCGCTTCAAATGTGGTTTTTTATTTGTTATGCCTGGGAATCAGTTATCAGGAATAAAGCTTTTAACAGTTTGGTGAATATGAAGCTTTGTTGCTTGGTGCTCAGTCTTCTAATGGCAATAATAATGTTGTCACACCCCACTGGACTCTTGTAAGACGTGTATGTTAAAGGCTGTGAGGTGCTCACAAGCTGTTGTTATGAGAGAGCTGAAAGCATTGAGAGGGAGATGAAGTGATACCATTGTGAGCAAGGGAACAAAGGCATAGCATTGACTGATTGCTTTTTTTTGTCTTGCAATAATGCATGCAATCAGTGCTGATCAAATAACGAAGATTGTGGAAACTGCTATGGAATTCAATATTTTTGGAGTGCAATTCTGATATAAAGGATTGGTCCAAAGCTGGATCCTTTGATTAGCACATAAGAGTCTAGGCTCTGTTTTTAAGAACTTGTGCTGCTTCCAGCCTCTGCATGGCTGTCCTCAAGCCATTCAGACCTCTCTGTGCCTGCATGATCTTGTAAGTGATCAGTGAGGGTGAAAATACTGAAGGACATAGTTAACTATTGCGGAATAAATTCTATGGAGGGGTTACAATACTGTCTATAGCAGGTTTGTTTATGCTTATCCAATTCTTGTGGTGTCAGAGTTGGATGACAGAGAGTAGTGTGGATTGTGACTAGGTTGAACCAGTAAGAGGTTTTGGCCTATGTGCCTTAGTGTCAGCCAGAAGTGATTAGAAGATGCATTACTAGCAGGTGATGCTTTACACCTGGTTTGCTCAGCAGTGTGCAGCCAGAGGATGGAGGTTGACTAACAGCTCAGTCACATCTTTGGTGTTTCTTGACCCAGAGGAGCCTGTGACATGTTACAAAGTGTTCCCTGCCTATTGTTTTGCCTTGTTGTGCTTGTCTCATTCACATACTCAGGTGTATGAAGGATTGGGCTTTGCACTGGTGAGGGAAGGGATCACAGACCTGCTGCACTTCTGCATTAATGGCCAGGCTGTGGAATTATGGGGCCAGGGCTTGGGCCTGTTTCTGCTCTGTCCCTGTGGGTTCTCAATGGAGCTGCTTCTGTGGAGGGACAGTGTCTCAGTGCCCTGCACTGCTGTGTGTGGCTGTACACATCCTCTGTATCATTCGGAGAGAAGAATTTGATATCTAGGACCCACTGTCCCACTGGCTGCACTAGGAGTGCTTCCAGAATGCAGGAGGAGGAGCAGCAGCTCTCCTCTGTAGATGCATGGGGTGGTGGGGATGTGAGGCGAGACATTGTCCTAGTGTCACTGTCCAAACATGAGGTCTGACAAGCTTTCTTTCCACTTAGAGAGAGAACCAGGAACCCAGAAACACAGGAACTTAAACTCTCACTGCTTATTAGCTGCAATTAAGCTGCTGTCAAACGCCTGTGCAAGAGGTAATCCTTGTGCACAAGGCTTTCTTTTTGGTGAGGAATGCAAGCAAACCCTGACCTTGTCAGAGGCTGGAAAGCGGTAGGAAAATGCTTTGGAGCAGCCTCATCTCCCCTTGCTGGTGTTTGGCGGCTACTGCAGCCTGGCTTTGTGTCTGTTCTCATTGTGCACTGCTTCCAGCTGCAGGTTTGCAGGATTTTTCAGGTATTGCCACAGAAAGAATTATATATTCTATGTATACGCTTATGAACCTAGAACTGAACTTGGTTCTTTTGATGAGCTTTAGCTAAATAAATAGGTGTGGTTTTTTTTTTCCTTAAATGCCTTCATTCACACTTGGCACCTGCTTTCAGACTTAGTGCAAAGTAGTTCCATCAGATCCAGAGCTGGTGGGGACAAAAGGGAAATATTTCATTTAAAAAAAGAAGATTGGAAAAAAACCCCAACCAATGCTTGAACCTAAGTAGGATTGCAAAAATTTTTATTTAATTACATACAAAAACTTACATACAAAAACTTTAGGCCTTCGCGGTCAAGGGTTGCATGAATTATGAACCTCACCTGGGAGGCAGGAGGGACTGTGAGGAGAAAGTACGCACACGCACTGATCTTGATGAGGCAATTTTGTGTTGCTGTGATGAAGAGCCCCCGGGTACAAGGCTGTGTGCCAGGATATAAATATGTAGAGACCAACACTTACCCACTCCAAACTGCTCTAAGGCCAGCAGTCTCCAGGACTGGGAGGCAGCAAGGGGAGCCAGACACAAGGGCATGGAGGAGGGAAATGGCAACTCTCTGCAGCATAATGGAGTTTAGTGCCAGAGAGCAGGATGAGCTACCTAAACTAGCAGCAGTGCTGACACAGAAACAACTGGGCTAGCAATACGCTCGACTTGGAAATTGCAAGAAGATTTCTTGCCATCAGAAGAAGTGGAACAGATTGGTAATAAAAATAGAGCTGCAGAAATTCAAACTAGGTTTGTACCAGTTGATGAAGGATCTTATATGATGTGGGAACCAGATGTAGTGATTCAGGAGGTAATTTTTAGGACTGTGCTCCTAAAAGGGTGGTCAAACTTCAGAACAGAGAGGTTGTGGTCTCCATTCTTGGAGTTTTTGAAAACCTGACTGTAGATGGCCCTGAGTGACCTACTCTCACTGACTGTGAGATCCCCTCTGAGAATCCTCTCTGATCAGGGAACTTGAACTGGATGGTCTTCAGAGGTGCCTGTGGGGTAAATACACAATCCACTGATAGCAAAGCAGCTATCCAGTTCCTTTTGTTCTGTATTTATTTTTAGATTTGCTCTTTATGGGAAAATACACTTTGATTGCCCTCCTATATTGATCTCCAAGCTGTATATCACCTTGCGGGAGCAAATGAGATGTGAGTGGGACCAAGGGCGGACTTTTGTTCTGAAGTTTAAGATCAGACAAGATTAATGGTCTTTTTTAAATGAAACTCCACAGTGCCGTGCTGTATAGGATAGGGAGGTGCAAATCCTCCTCAAAAAACATGAAGAGCTAACTTAAAGTTTTACTGGCAGCAAAGGACTCTGGAATACATATGGGTCAGATATTCTAATGGGCTAAATTTTGCTTTACTCTTCTTTTTCCCAGTGATCTCCTTTTCCTCAGTTCAGAGGTTTTATTTACAGAGGAAGAAACCTTTATGTCGCTTATTCTCACGCACTTCAGCTAAATGTTGTTTTGGGAATGGGAGCGATTTACCCTTTCCAAAATTCTTTCTCCCATGGCCTGTCTACCCAGGATCATGCAAATGTAAGAAGTCAGAGCCATGCTCAGCATAGTGCCTGGGTCGCCTCTCAAGCCCACAGATCCTAGAGCCTGTTCAGAGCCACATTCATCGCTGTCAACCTGCGGGGCCTGGAACCTCTACATGTAGTCAGTTTTTCTCCTATTTGTCTTTGAATAAGCTTTGGAAATGAATTTCCTCACCTTTAAATTATTTCTTGGCACAAGATCCATGCTTCTGGCTCTACTGGTTAAAGAGCCATGGCTGGATTTACTGCCCTCTCTGACTTTAACCTGCTGTTCAAGGCTGCAGTGATTGAACACTGGCTTGCAAACCCAGCTCTTATATTTTTTGTACCATATAACTTTTGCTGGTATTTCCCTAATGGCTTCAAAGCATGCATCATTTTTTTTCCAGTGAAATAACCACCCATTTATATATTTCTCTTGAGAGACAGCATGATCTGACATTGCATTTAACCCACAGCAAGGTATTTAATTTGTTGAATCTGTAGTAAGAGGGTACAAACTTATGCAGCACAGTTCATAATAGACAGTCATTTACCAGGTAAAATACTGCTCATATTAGAAATGCAGCAGGATTGAAACAATAGCATTTTCATTTCTTTCTTTCTCCTTTTCTCCTGCAGAATATTTTTACACAATTTATACAAATTAATGCCATATAGCAGCTAAACGCTAAACCTTATAATTAACAAATCATTATGAGGCAAGACCAATACATAAAGATTTTTTTCTTTGCTGTTTGGGGAATGAAGCAAATGACAGAGTTAAAACATGTCTGTGCAGAGAGGAAAGGCTGATCACGTATAGATAAAAGCAGCTATCTTAGCTTTATTTCATCTTGCTGGATTCAGGATAACAGCCAGGATTTCAGCTTACACTGATCACAGAATGGCTTGGGATGGAAGGGACCTTAAGGATCACCCAGTTCCAACCTCCCCACCACCATGGATTCAGACACTTTCTACTACCTCAAGTTGTTCAAAGCCCCATCCAGCCTGACCTTGGAACACTTCCAGGTATTGGGAATCCAGAGCTTCTCTGGGAAACCTGTGCCAGTGCCTCACCACTCTCTGAGTAAAGAATTTCTTCCTAATATCTAAACTGAACCTGCCCTCTGTCAGTTTAAAAGCCATTATCCCTTGTCCTAGGGAGGGTCAAAGGAGTACACAGCAGCAGTATGTACAGAAATCAAAAAACCTGTGCCCGGGTGTTTTCCAGGTGTGTGGCTCCCAGTATTGCTGTCACACTCTTCTCTGCAACACCATGCAACCCTTTCTGAGACTGAACTACTAAAAGCTGTGGAGCTTCCCAAAGTCCTCGTGGGAAGTGTAACCTGAGTTAACCATAGTGGATGGTACTCAGCATCATGCAGGATTAGCACTCCCAAGTGTGATCTAAAAGACACTGAAATCAATCACCAGAATATTCCTGTTCATGTCAGCCAAGCAGGCTGCTCTTGGATTGAAATCTCCCACTAATGTAATTATTCTCTACTGAGGGAGGAAAATGGAAAAGTGAAGATGGCGTTTTGTACATCAAGGTCACACACACCAGCCGGCTCTCAGCATCTTAAATGGCCCTTTTATTCTTTTCCAGACATAAACATGCATGAAGTGCATCCCAGCACAGCCTCCCTCCTGCCACTCAAGGTGAGTTTTGATCGAGAGCTGAGAGAAGATGCTTTGTAGTGCAGGCAGAGGGGCCACTGGGACACATGGGGGATGAGCACCACATCTGACCTAAGAAGAATTAGGGGCAGGGGACAGAAATTGGGAAGGCTTTGCTGGGCTGACCCCATGACAGATTTCAAATATTGTGATGGTTCCACTGACCCTGCTCTGACCACATATAATCCTTATTGCCAGGGCTCTCACCCTCACAACCTCCTGGTTCTTACGTCAATACAGCAGAAATCACTTTTGCAATAAAAAAAATATTTTTTTGTTTGTTAAATGATTGTTTTCTTCTCTCTTTTTTTGGAAATGAAATATCTATGTTCTGATTGGAAGCATCAGAAAATCTATATCACTGCCTAAGTTCATGTTTGTGCTCTGAATGAAATTACAGTAGATCAGTTTAAGTCAGGTTAGTTCAAATAAAACTGGGTAGAATGGTTCTTGGAAAGCAAATAAAACATTTAAAAAAATGGTTTTGCTTCAAAATTTTCTATCTGTAGAAGCTAAGTTAAGTTTCCTCTAAAACTTTTCAGGAGAATACTTTGTCTGTCTATGCTAACTCTATCTATTTATTGATTACATGAATCATTCAGTTCCTAAAAAGTCAATCCTCTGCTCTCGTCCACCCTAATTATGAACAGGAGTCAAGGTGAATCTTTCCATTAACTTCTGTGATCCTTGGATCACACTGAAACACGATCCTGTGAGTCAGGCAATGATAATGAGTCCAGGCACAGTGAGGTTATCTCTGGTCCAGGTATCCCAATACCAGGGCAAAACCAGGGTAATGAGACACAGAGCTGAAACTTACCCAGCAGTGAATTTGTTTGGAGGAGCTGTAAATACAGTGAAGACAAGCACTGCAGACACGAGCTTGCAAATGCTTATTTTATGGTCTTAAGGGAGATCTGCACCTTGAAGAAAATGGCTTCTGTAACCAAACGGCAGCCTCTTAATTGTATCATATTATCACTTGATAATGGAGCGATTTAAAAGTGTGACTACAGCAAACAGGAATTTCTGTTTTGCACCAGACCATTTAGAAAGCTCTGTCTTTCTAAAGGACTTTTCCATGTCACATTCTATTTCCGTCTCTTATTAAGAGAAAAATTGATTTGATGTGCCGGGGGGGTTTCCATTTGCATTTCAATTACAGATTTCAGTGGCTTCTTAGGCTTTCTAGGCTTTTAAAGGACTAGTAATTCCTATAAAATATTCTGAAGAAAAAAAATTTAGGGGCTGAGGTGGAATGAAGTTCATTAAAAATAAAGCTTATCACAAGGGCTGCCATCCCCTCAGTTAAACTCATTGGTAATTGCTTATATTTCAATTGTTTATTAAATAAGTAAAGAAAAACTCATTACCAAGAGCTGGAAAACACTATATGTGAACAGATGACTTTTATGATTTTCCATGTCCTAAAGTCTCCATTCCCCGCAGCTTAGCAGCGAGGTAATGGAATCTGTGGAAGTTGTGTGGAAAAGGGTAAAGAAGTTCGTAAGGGCAATAAGAGTCCAAGTGGGGATGTGGGATTTTGGTCCCCTAGAAGTGTAGAGGCTTCCAGGGAGCCAGAAACACTTTGTCCTAAAAGATCAAATTCCTAGAGTCCCGCCTTTGCTGCGATTCCCAGGAACAGGGCCCCAAAACCGAAGTGGAAAACCTGCCACTTGTGCTCTCTGGTTCAATTGCATTTACAAAATTTCAAAATAAAGTGTTGGAAAGATTTTGAAAACAATTTAAAAAGTCTGCTCTTCCCCGCCACAGTCCCCATCTGACTTACACTGAGCACATCTTCATTCTGGATAGAAACTACATGTGTAAATCTCAAACCAGGATTTTTCTCCACATTTTTTTGTGCCAAGGGGAGAGGACCTTTGCACCCAAAGAAAAAAGGTGAAGCTGCAGCTGTTTAACACAGTACCACATTTTATTGCTCCTTTGCAGAACTGAGCAGACTTTTTACCAGTCATTTTCTTCTCTCCATAAGGGATTTTTTTTTTTACCCAGACTTTTTTTTTGTCTTGTGTGTGTGTGCACTGTAGGGACTCTTGGTAATGCTACCATCACTTTTCTTCATACCACATGCTATCCCACCAGATCCTTGTGGACCAGCTTTCCTGCTCCTGCTCCATCTCCTGTGGCAGAGGAAATGTAGGAAATACAACCTCCTGCATAGCAGGAAAGGATTTCCATCGAGTCCATAATTCATTCTGCTGTTTCCATGTACTGCACATGCCCTACCATTGAAAAGGAAATTAAATAATTACACTGCCTGCAAGAAGCATACTTTATGACTTACGTTTATGATAAAATTATGGAGCTGTTGCGATGAAATATTCCATCAATACGTTAAAACAAAGCAAAATCAGTGTGGCAGTAAAAAACTCTTATTGTCCCTGTTTCATCCCTGGCTTTCTTTTGTTTGGTTTATTTAGTGCCTTTATTAAAATATTTGTGTTATAATACCAGCTTTAATTCTCTATTGTTTTTATAATGGTATGATTTTTATTGTAACATCACCTCCAATTTAATATCTCTTTCCATTATACGTGAATTGCTACTAAAATGGAATTGCTGTTGTAATGGATGTAATACCCTTGTAGAAAGCTTTAAGAGCCATTACTACTACATAATTAAAAAAGAAAAGCCAGGAAATGTCATGAGGAACAGGGAAATCCTATCAAAACAGGAACTGTTTGTGATAAAGAGAAGTGAGATCAAATAGCCAAAGAGCCTGGTGACCTGCAACCTAGGAAAAATAACCTAGGGAGTGAGCACAAAAGAGAGATGCCACTGGGGCCTGGGCTGGGCATCCTCTCAGCTTGATTCTTCACACAAAAATCTGAAGAGTAGGAGGGGCAATGATTCCCTGTTCCCTGACCATCATAAAATGCCCACCCGGACTCTGATTTCCTGCTGATGGTGCCTTTGGAGCCAAAAACTGCCTCTGTCCAGCAAACAAGGGGCTCGAGGAAGAGACTGAGCTCACTTACTTATTTCACTTCTACTACTACCAGTGCTGTATTGCCTATGCCTGTTTTGGAAGCCTCTTCTTCCTCCCTGGAACCTGATCTGCTAATTCGATCTGATTTTCCATTGTCTTTAGCAGAAACATCCAGAGTTCCCTTGGACTATCCTCACCAGGGAAAGCAGTCTGTGCACATCTGAGCAAGGGAGCCCTACATATTCCAATATGAAAATCTGGAGAACACTAATCTGGCAGTGCAGATGTCCCAAAAAAAGGGAACACTCATCCAAAAAGCTGTGCCTAACTTCATTGAAGCACCTTTAGCTATGGATTTAGATATCTAATCTCAGGCAGCCATATTTAACAGTAGCTTCTGCTGTCAAATTTGCCATGTTTTAGTGAAATAATAACAATAAACTAAATTGATGGCCTTAAAAGTTCTACAGATCACCCAGATAAGGCATGGATACATTTTATTTTTCATGTGACATTTTGAGGGAGGAATAAAACCTCTTATGTTCACACAGTTCTCCTTTGAATCATTGAAACATATGGTACCAGATTTATGGCAGTTTATCAGAAGATTTGTATAATGCATAGATACAAACTAAGTATGCATGTAAAACTGTAGCTGGCTCTTTTGCACTCCAGCTGAAATTTATCTCAGGGTGGATCTGCAATTTCCAGAGAGTGAATTATAGTTTGAATTCTGAGTGACAGAACTCACTGCACTGGCTATCCCCCATATCTAAGGATAATGCATTTTAATCTCAGCATCTCTCCTGGATGGTGCAAATTAAAAAAAAAAAAAAAAAAAAAAAAAAAAAAAAAAAAAAAAAAAAAAAAAAAAAAAAAAAAAAAAAAAAAAAAAAAAAAAAAAAAAAAAAAAAAAAAAAAAAAAAAAGACAAAAAAGACAAGAAAGACAACACACATGCACACAAAACCCCTGAAGCCAGTTTGATGAATTTCTATGATCTTATCTCTGCAGAGCATTTTCTTTTTGGCAGGGTAGAGGTTTTTTTTTTTTTGCTTCAGCGGATAATACGGGAATTCAATCATTGTTTTCCAAAGTACATATTATTTGCAACAGTGTGGTCTGGGCGATTGCCTTTCTCAAAGAGCAGGACAATATTTCAGCTAACAGGGTGGAAATCAATAGCAAAAGATTAAAGCTCAAAGGATGAACAAGTGCACGTGAGCCAAAGGAGAAAGTGGCAGTGAGAGCTGCCTTTAAGTGATAGCAGGTGCTCCGATGGCCGAAGAGGAGAAGAACGAAGAGAGACGCTTCAATTAGCTCATTGCTCTGCTCCCGACAGACGCTGCTTTGTTCTTGGCTTTGAAGGATTCTTTCCTTTCTTCTGATAGGCTTGCAACTCCCTACCAATTTCTTGTTGCTGCTTGATCCCGTGTTCCAGGAAAGCCCTGGTCAGTCTGTTATCCTGTCTGATGACTTCTTTGCTAACTACATGCTGACTGAAAATCAGTTTAGCTCCTCCAGTATCACAGCATAATTTCATGCCTCCCCCATCAGTGCCAGGGCTCTCATGTGTAATAGCAATGCCAAGGTGCTTTGTTGCACCCCTTACCTTAATACCTAGGGTACAATTATTGGGGTCAAATAAGCAAACTACCTGCTAGAAATCATTAGGAAGAAAAGAGAACCAAATGATATGCAGACATATGCTGAGTACTGTGTTCAACTTGGCTCTGCTCATCTCTAAAAAGAGAAGGGCTGGAAATCGACAGCACTGATACCCAGTTGTGTGGTGGCTCCCACAGAAGGACTGCTTACACAGGCTAGGATGCTCCAGGTCAGAGAAGGTTTGGTCTAGGTAGGATATAATTAGAGATTACAAAACAAGTAATGACGTGCATGGGGCAACAAGGGAGGAAGTGCTCTTTGCTTATCCCAACTTCTCCATAACACTTCTGAATCCTGAAGACCACAGCGAATTTTAACCCTTACATGGAATTAAATTGCATTTTGTGCACGTGTAGGGCCCCTCTGTTACCTCAGGAACAGCCTCTTTACCATATTTAGTCCCTCTGTGCTGTGCTGGCTGGAAGCAGAACGGAATTCCCAATATGACCCATTTCAATGGGGTTCATCTGACGTTCTGCCGGTAAACAGCTCTCTGACTGTCATGGCAGAGATTTTGTCTGGACTGAAACTGTGGATTATTTTTCAAGATGCAACCCCCCCATCCTGGTGTATATCCTACATTAGACTCAGTTGTGAAGGTTGAGAATTAACATTTTTATTCTAAAATGATGGTGGTTATTCTACAGTCTGGGGATTCAGAAAAAAAAAAAAAAAAAAAAAAGAAAAAAGAAAGTGTAAACAATTGCCAAATACAGCTACAAGGCTTGAATTTACCACACTGCCAGTATTAGGAGCTATGTTTAGCAAGTTGGAGCTTAAAGCCTAGCTGTTTGGAGATAATTCTAGCAAGACTCTTCTGTTTACTTTTCTTCTGAACGAAACTAAATAAATTAGATAACTTCCCAGTGAATTAAATAAATTAAAGAACTGCTATAATGGGAACATCACCTTCTCCGCATCAAGTTGTTTGGAGCCCAGTATGACACCTTTTGCTTCCTCTATACCCCTACACCTTCAGTGAAATTCTGGAGGAAGATGGCTCTGCTTCCCTTAGAGGACTATACCACAGGTAGAGAAAATGTTACTGCAGAGACCCACTCCTGAAGAGCTGTGAATAAATCCCCTAGTCTGTGCTGAGTTTCTGGTGGAAAATCAACTGGGGTGAGACAGGGAATAGAGTGACAAGTTTTGACAGCCCTTTCCAGCCTTTCCCTTTATAAACTCAGCCTATGCGCAATTCTTTTAGGAATGCAAAGGTACAGATGCTCCTCATCAGGTCCAATAGCAGAGTGATGGGGTTGTCATCATACTCTGAGCCTCATCTAAATTCAGAGGCAAGGTTAATATCTTGGACAAGTTGCCATTCATAGGCAGAGTGGTAAAGGTGTGTAATTTTCTCCTAAGGGAAGCCACTTGGATGAGCTTTTTTTTCCCCACAAGATAAATCCACTCTTACCATGTCAAAGGCAGCAATGTACACAATTCCCTCTTTTTCCAGCCACAGAAGAGAAGCACCTCAGAGAAAACCACAAATGCCAGGTGGCCAGAACCTCTTTTATTGCTCAGTACTCTCTCTAACTTCTGCTTTTTATGACCAAAACGAGATTCATGGGCTCCTATTCCCAGTTAGCTTTACTGAAGAAGTGAAAGGTTGATGTTGCCAATAAATGGCACTAATACTCATTGCACATCAAAGATAGAGAAATGGAGGCCATGAAAAAATTTTGAAGGGCTGAAAGAAAATAAGACTGTAGCCTTAAAAAAGGGCATAGTGAAGTTACAGAGAGCACTTAGAAATAAAAATCAGTTTATATTTTTCTCTGTGATTTATGAACTGGTGTAATGATGCCACAGGAATTCTGATGTGCTTCTGGCCTTCAAGCATTTTAGTTCTATTCCTGTAGTTTTGTCTCTGTATACTTGTTCCAGCACTTGTGTGGAAGTTTTTTGCTGACATCATGTGCAAGGAGAAAAGGGTAGGAGGAGAGTCAGACTCCCTGATGTTCTCTCAGGTTACTCTCTCCCACCACCCTTAAATTGCAGTTTTATGACACAAGTTCAAAGTTGAAAGTTTGTGTCTGGTGTGTGCCATAGAAGTTCAGGGAATAAAAATAATGACAAGTCAATGAAATAATTATGCTTGAATTATGCTTGGTGGGGTTTTTTTGGGTGTGTGGGTTTTTTGTTTGTTTGTAGTTTTTTGTTTGTTTGTTTGTTTTTTGGTTTATTGTTGTTTCTTTCGAAATTCTGCTAGCTGAGATCTTTCTCTGAAATTTGCCAGGATTGGGATCTGGTTGCATTTCTCATTACATACATTTCCGCTTATCTTGTCTGACCCAGTATTAATTTACTTATATTTTGTGCACATACAGTAGCATTGACTGATAAGCTATACTGAAGTTGTCCAAGCACTAAAATCTGGCTGAAGGGAAAAAAAATAGGGTATCTATTAGGATTTGGGTTACAAAAACACCTCCGTGGGGACTCAGGAACTAAATTCTCATTTATGTTAGAGGGCAGATGCTGATCTAGATTGCTAATTTAGGTGCAACGTTCCTCTCCTGCTCAGAGGTCTTTCTAAGTGACATGAGATCAGTCCTCACTTGCTTCTGGTGGCTGTGATGGACACAACTCCCTTTGAGTGTCACAAGCCCTTGGGGAGTCACTGCACCTGGTGCTTCACAATGGGGGAAGTTCATGTGGAACTTGACTTCTGATGGCCACAACTCCAAAATGCAGCGATTTCCACACAAGCTCCTTGTTAGAAAAGAGGAAATACAACCTGCAGAAAAAAAAGGTTGCACTGCTGAGACACTGGGAGCATTAATCAGCTTGGAAACACAGTGTAACTTTCTGATACTACAATCTGCAGCACCTACATCATATGACAAAAATAGCACAGCATGGCTCAGGTAACTGCTCCCTCACACTGTTTTTCTTGCAGCCCTGCAGTACTTCCCCCCCATAACTCAGCAGCAGTAGCAGTTGAATTCACAGCCTTGCACTGACAACAGCCCAGAAGCAAGAGGCGCTCATCCAGCAACCTGAAGAACAAAACATGCCACCAGTATTTATTAACATAGCCTTGTAAATCAAAACAGTCTGCCTGTCCGGTGTCTTGTCCGGAAATTATTGCCTCATTCATCTTAGCCATATTAAGCAGGCCACATTTATCAAGGGTGCATAAAAAGAGATACATAAAGAGTATTTCTGAACAATAGTTACATGCAGGTGTGGTGCCTACAGCAACTTCGCGTTTTGCAGGGATGCAAAAGTTGTTTGACATTGCCACATTTTACAGAGGGAGAAGGAAGAGGTGCTTAGATTCTCTGTGTAGGTGTGCAGAAAAGAATACAAAAAAAATGAAGTGAAACTCAGAGAAACTTCAAAACTTAGCTCAAAGTAATGTCATAGGCTGAAACATACTGAAATCAAGGACCTTTTTATAGTTGTGTGAATATTTTAGTTAAGATTTTGTGTAACTGCATCAAGTAACAACAATATCCTCTCTATCCTCTCAGTATATTTCCGTGAAATACTGGGAACAGAAAGCTGTACTGTATAAAATTGCCAGGAATGCCTAGAATAGACCTTGTTTGCTGCCACTCACTCATTTGTTAAAGCAGTCATCATCAATGCTTTAATTTGGATGAACTTATGGTAGGACACAGGCTGCATCTCATCAGATCCAGCTGCCAAGCACTTTCCCATTATTGTCTGTTTGATGGCCAGATGCTTCAGAAGTCTTTTCATCCCCTTGACTGAAGACATGGACATTTTTCCACTGACCACCTTCCCAAAGTAGGTCCAGGGCAATTACCCGAAACTATGTTTTTTTAACCATTCAGGGGTTATCTTCCCTGATATCAAATGTGAGCAAATTTTAAATAATTGACACTGAGTCCACCCATAAAGTGGAATTGCTGTAAGGTCGAGTTCATAATGTGATTCTATCAGAGTAGTATATTGTTATGATGGGCACTGCACAGACACCCAGGGAGTTCCCAGCCTCTGGGGTTTCCCACACTGAGAGACAATCTTTTTGTCAAAGGATTCATAGTCTAATCAGAAAAAACAGAGGAAGGTTGGGAACTGGGGATAGTGGCTTGCCATGAACACAAATCAATAGAGCTTGTTCCCAGAGAAAGTCTCTCAAACTATTTAAATTATTTTTGAATTAAAAAATGATAGGAAAATGGCTACTTTAAAAATTATTTTTTAAAAAATAATTGTTTAAAGAAAATCCATCTTTTTGATCTGATTTTTTGAAAAAAGTTATGCAGGAGGCAGTACAGTAGCCCTTGGGAAAATTTTCCACAATACATATTTTCCTATTCTGCTTAGGTATCCCCATGAAAGTCATGGTATAAAAATCCTGCTCAATTTCCAAGATGGTAAAAATCAAACGTAAGAAGACATGCTAGGGAGTATTTGTAAATATAATACTTTGGAAATTTTCCTTTTAGAATTGTAGAATATTTTTACCAATTCTTCCTTTTTTTACCCACTTCACTATCCATAACCCTTCTTTGACCTCGTCACTACCTGTATGTGTTGGATGACAAAATAAATGTTAAAAACCTTTAAATCTTCAGAGATAGGTTTTTCATTCATCACTGTCATAACCTTAAGGCCTGAGAGCCAGCAAACCTCTAGAGCTTTCTGGAGACAGTTGTGTTGTTAGAAATCTAGACATCCCAGACCCCCAAGACAGGTGTTTCTGGTGATGATGGGTAAAGCTATTACATCTTAAAACACTCCCTGCTCCATGCTCATGTAATACCCAAATAAATGGTCAAAGCAGAACAATTTGGGGAACAAATTACAGCACAAAGACGCTTTGCTAAACTTGTGCTATTCTGCGACACCCCTGTGAAAGGGATTATTTCTAAAAGGAAAATTCCAATTTAACAAGAGATGTTGAGAATTTCCGAATTAGTATTTTCTGTATTAGACACACAGTCAGATATTAGAATTGCACGTGTGTGTGTCTTTGATTGTAGGACAGAGGGAGGGAATCCTGTCTTGTGAAAGCTGTGTAACAGGGAGAGTTCGAAAGGATGCCGAGATTGAAAACCAAGACACTGCTGAAAGCTCAACAATAAACCCAATATTTATTACAAAAGTGACCAAGTAAATGGGAACCCAAGAGAAAGAGAACAATAAGAGAATACAGCACCCTATGCAAGCAGGTGTCACAAAGGAAGTTATCTTACGTACTCCCAATATCATAGAGTCCTCTACAGTAGCTCTATTTTTCGGAGGGGTGATGGCTCACACGTGCAGGTGTCCCTGCTGTAGACAAGTGGTCCTTCGTGTGAAGCAAAAATCCCCAGCAAAAACCCAGCTGACTGCTTTTATGCCATTCTCCTGAAGCTTCTTCTGATACATCATTTCTACTTCTTGATGTTTTGTACTTTTATGAAAATGTGTCATCCCACCCAGCAGATCACTGCATTACTAAGTTCCAGATCAGCCTGGCATTTGCCCAGAAAGTAAGGAGAAGATGCTAAATCCCAACAGAGCCTGCTTGCTGCAGTGTGATACCAAACAGCTACCTGGCTCCTGACCCTGAGCTGATCCTGCATGGGGCTGTGCCACGGGGATGCTTCCCCAACTTCCACGCCTCTTCTCTGCATCCACATCCCTCAGAGATCTTACACTGCACGTAGGAGGGGAGGGAAGCGACAAATATGTTTTCTAGGTGTGTCCACAGCAAATAAATCACCGTGTATGAATTATGGAGCGAGATGGGCTACACAGCACGATACTGCTGTTATAAATGCCAGCGTTATTAGTTATGCTGGGATGCTGGAGGAGACAAATCAGTGTGGATGGAGTGTGGATGTGCGGCACGAAGATTAGGTGTGATGGATTAAGGTTGCCTGTCTCTGGGACTGCAGCACTGTCTGAGACCTGTGTGTGGTCAGGCAGCCCCACAGCCAGAGAGGCAAAACCCACTGGTGTAGCAGAGGAGATTTGGTGGCCTTAAGTGAGTGGCTGTGTTGGGATGGGCATAAATTGGAATTCACCCTTATTTCTTATTTTCTGCTGCTTCGGAGCTACCAATGGAATAGAAAATGCAAACCTGTGCAGCAGCACTTCTCTCAGGGGTGGCTGTGAGTTAACTGACAGGGATAAATTGTAGCCCTTGCAGGTAGTTAGGGGGCACAGGGGAATAAGAGACATCATAACATGAAAATGAAGGTCAGCTACAATGCCATGAACATGGAGTGATTGCCCAGTATATTACAGGGTCTTTAGGAACTAGCAGAAGTGCTCAGTCTTTTGCAAGCATCAAGGGTCAGAGGGCTGCTCAGAGACGCCCATGAGAAACAGGGATGTCTGTAGGATGGGGCAGAGCCATAAGCCCCCTCGAGGAGTTGGTCTCTCTGTAGCTGTCAGGCAGGGGGGATTTGCTTTTGGTGTTTTTCACTGTAGTATAACTCTCTGGGATTTAAAAAGTATGAAACAGAAGTCGAAGCAAACTAATGTATCTCCGTCAGCAATAACATCCCAGTCTTTCTGTGAAACTTATATTCAAAGTGTGGTGGAAACAAGAATATTGTCTTATTTGCACTGACCCAAATATGACTTACTTTCTCTGGGTTATTTCACAAACTATATTAGAATAAAAATATGAAACCAGAAAAAGCAATAGAGCTTTTATAGATCTCATTACAAAAATACAGCCTATTTTTCAGCCACGGAGATAAGTTTTTGTTTGTTTGTTTGTTTGTTTGTTTTTGTTTTTTTTTTTTATTTTTTTGTTTTTGTTTTTGTTTCTGTTTTTGTTTTTGTTTTTTTTTAAATTGTTTCTGTGCTCAAAGAAGAAAAACTCACAACTTTAGGGGAAGAGTTTAGCCATTTTTCCTGACTGTTCTTAAGTAAATCCTTCAGAAGTGTGTGACTTTGGAAAGTGTCATTTTCTCTTTAGAAGGGACATAGATTGCTTGGCAATTACTGCCAGGTTTGCACCAGGTGATAAAACTGCCTGCAGAGATTTCAGAATGAAAGCAAAACCAAATCTCAGACCAAGGTCCGTCAGAGACTTCCTTACTTGATGGGACAGGGAATCTAAAGTCATCAGCAGGGATATGGAGACAGTTTGTGAACTCTGCTGTGTGCTCATGAGCAGAGGCTGGTGGGCTCAAAGACAGGTATGGCAGACAGCATTTGGGTCTGGGCTCTTCCTCTCCTATCACTGCCTACAATTCCCCACCTAGGCAGAGGCAGAAGGCCTGGGAGATGAGCTGCCCAAGCCCTCACCTGTTCTTAAGGGACTCCTGCTTTCATGCCAAGGTGGCTTGTGCTCAGGGACAGGTATCTGAAATAATACAATTGTTTAAATGAGCGTTAGTTGCAGGTGTAATGGACTGTGTGGATGGAGTCCAAATGGGGAGCTGTAACAGATACTCGGAAATGAATTATATCCCCAAACCCCAAGGAACTTTTACAGATCTGATGTGTAAGGACGATTTTCACAGCTGCAGATGAAGAGCCTTCTGGTAACGGCCTAAGTCTCTAGGAAATTCTGCAAGGATTTTGTGGGCTCTGATCCTTGCTGTACTCTTAATTTCCATTCTCTTCACTAGGGCCCTTATGTGGGGAGAGTGTTGTTTAGTTTGCAGTCCAAACCATGTAAAAGACAAATCCTCATCAGCCCCTAGCAGATGTGATGGGCTGATCGTTATTGAAGATGATGTATTTGGGATTTGTAATTAAAATTAAAGCTATTTGCTATAAAACATGTAGAATTTAATTCCTTTCATTAGATATCTTAGGCTAATTGTTGTATCCAGCAGGGAGCAAATGGCATTGTAATTGCTTGATATCTCATGCTGGTTTGATTAGAAGATGATAGGAATGGGAAAAAAGAGAGATAACTCCAAGAAGAGCTTTATCTTTCTTTCTTTCTTTGACTTCTGCTCGGTGCCAAGCATTTCTAAAATAAAATTAAAATTTTCAAACTGACTCTCTGTTGCTTTCTCAGTGAGAAGGCTACTGAGCTGAGGAGTGAAAATGCTGGTTTTATTTACCCCTGGAAAGGTGCTGAGATCTCAGTTGAAAGGCACTGTTTTATGGACAAGCTTAGTAAGCACTCACTGGTCATGTACAGGAGTTCTCTTTCCGTCCTGCTATCATGGAAACCAAGGAACTGAAAGGCAAAGTGACAGGTCTCATGTCACATAACATAAAGACTGATCCCAAAGAGTTTCCCATTTCTTCTAGGATACACAGTTCTGAAATGACTGTGTGAAATTTGGAAAGGTGATGGAGATGTGAAACACTGGTGAGGGATGAGGGAATGCTACCAATTCTGATTTTTAGCTACTAAATTAGAGTCTTATTCTTCCATTCATCTGTGATAGGCAGTGTTTGAGATAAGTGTGCACATCTGCATATGGGAAATCCAATTTCTGTGGCAGCTTCCCAAAGGAACCCACACAGTGTCCATGCCAGCCTCTCTGCAGCTGCCTCACGTGGTGTATAGCACATTTCAGTGCTAGTCCTGAGATTAACACAGCTAACCAGGCAAAACATTTCTGAGAGGAAAAACAGTGCAGTGAGTCAGACCATGCCTCCTCTTTGGACCCTTACAGAGATGGAAACAGAGCACAGAAAGAGTTGACAACAGCCATGAAAACAGATAGAAAAGTTTAGGTAAAAGAAGACCTAAGAGGAGAGAGGCTGAGAGTGGAAAACAAGGTGAATCTAATGTAAAGAAATACCAAAAAGCAATTCCAACTGTGAAATATAGGTTTAGATGGAGCACAATACACTTCGGGTAAAGCAGATGGCAAAGTTGTCATCATCTCCCTTGCACAAGCCAAAGAACCATGGCTAGGCCTCTGGTGGTTTATGCTGCAGGCACCCAAGCTGCTGCAGTATACTCGTGGATGTGAAGGGAAGAAGTGAGGTGAGCAAACAAGACTGAGAGAGTTTGAGTTTTCAATGGAAATTTGAAGACTGACCACAGAGTGGAACCTTTCCACGGTAGTCTTAAAGGCAAGGAAATTGTCTTTGTCTGTGTCAGAGACTTGCAGGCCTTGGGAAAGTGAAAACAGCAGCCTCTACAGTGAGTCTTCCCTCTTCTCTCAGTCTCTAACGTGAGACTTTTCCACATTCCCCTGGTACAATAATTGATACAATGCCTTGGTGAGCCCAGCTCAGCCAGCCGCTCCCATGACACTCTGTCCTCATCAGTGTGCAACTCAGAGCCTGTGCAGGAAGCTTCAATCCCCAGCAATGACCCTTTCATTAAAGAAGCTGGCTGTGCATGGCCCACTCACAGTGCAAGGGGCAGGTCATACCTCAGTCTTTTAAAGGTGTCTTTATGGCACTTGCTGCTTCAGACTCTGAGCACCTAGTAATCTTTATTAACATCCTTTTCTCAGTATTTCTAAAAGGTAAGAAAGTTCCACTGCCCTGGTTTCTTCAGGTGAGGAATAGAGGTCAATTCACAGTGGTCCTTCAGGTACCACAGATATCCTCTGACCCTGCACCAAAGCTCATATACCCCCTGAAAGCATCCAAGTTTCACACCTGGGCAGGTTATCTCAGGTGCTGAGGGTTAATGAAATTCATAGCCAGGGCTGAAATCAGCTCTGCAAAGACTCCAAAGAGCTGGTTATTTCATCAGTAAAAGGTCCTGGTGGCAGGATCATGATATGTGCCTGGAGCACACTGATTCCCAAGACAGCCAGACTGGAGCTGCTGTGCAGGGATGCACCAATCTCCTGCTTCCCCCTGCAAGTGGGGCTGTCACAGGGGATGTGTGTTGGCACAGGGCAAAAGCAAGGCCTGGGAAGGGGTCTCTTCTGTCCCTGCCACTGCATTTGAACTGGGCTTGGCTGAATGGCTTTAGAAACTTGGTAAGTGGGGAAATTTTCTTTTGCATCTCCGAATACTTAATATTTATTCTTCTTCTGCCCTCATTTTTAGTTTACAAAGGGAATTGCTACTGGGTTTTTCCAGCCCTTCCTGCATGGTGACAATCTCTTATTGGAGTTTTTTCCATCTGTGCTGGAGCTATGAATGCCTTTTGCTCAGAGAGGTACACAGGCACCTTCTCTGCTACCTGCTTTTAACTGTTTAAAATAATCTACAGACACACACATTAAACAAGCTTCTTGTACATGAATTTTGTCCACGATGTGTGTGACATTCAAGTCCAAAAAACAAACCTATAGCTGCTCTGCACCACACTATATTAAGCCCATCTAAGCAAGACCTTTTCTAGCGAGCAGAAGGGGGGAAAAGTCTCTGTGGCTGCTGTACTGTCAGCTTTCCTATCAAATTTAATTAGTTCTGTGAAGCTCCTTGACTAAATTTGCATATAATTTATTCTTCCCTCCCTTTCCTTGTTATAGGCGTTAATTATTTTCGTGCGGCAGGCTCGGGGCTTGCAGATGAAGCGCAGATCTGGGCAAACATCCCTGCCCGCGGCAGGAGGTCACCCCGGGGAAACACAGCTGTGAACGGGTGTGGGAGGAGGGAATTCTGTGTGAGAAACCCAAAGTTAGGCGAGGCTGAAAGGTGGACATGGAGCAGTGAGAAAGTGCTGGCAGTCTGGGTGTCCTGTAAGTCTCTGCATATAAATGCAGGGCTTGATGGAAAGTGACTTTAAGAAATCTGCTGCTGGTGTCAGCTTAAGGATCAATCCTGTGTAAATCCCTTTGGGATTTTGGGTTTGAGCACATGGACAAGACTAAGAGAAACAAAACTGTGGCTCTAATTTTAAGTGGCTTTTAGGGGTGCACACGGGATGTGCCAAGGCATTGCCTGGGTGCAGCCTGTCAAGGGAGGGAGCAGTGCAGTACTGGGGATGGTGGTACCAGATATCATCACTGAAGGGAGTGGGTGGGATGAAATCAGCTGCAGGTTGAAGATTGATGCTCCTGTCATCACCGTTGGGGCTGCTGGAACAATAACACCCCTCCCTCAATACACAAGGGCTGAGGTGAAATCTGAAGAAACCAGTTTTGTTTTATTTGTTAGATAAAGATACATGAAGTGAAAAGCTGACGGTTTCACACTTGTGTCTAAAATCACAGTGGTCATCAATCAGGACCTGTTTCCCAAGTGGTTATCTACTCTGGAAGGAGTAGTGGGCTACTGCCTGGCCACGGGACAGGGCCAGCAGTGACCACAGGGATCCAGCTGACAGGTAGTCCTGCTGCTTCTCTTGTTGTGAGAAAGTAAAAAGCAAAAATTAAATTAAAAATATCTGCCTACGCACTGACAGAATATCAGATTTCCTCCTCCCTCTTGATTGCAAAATCTAGGTTTATCTCCTCCTTTCCTTTTACATTTATTTGCTTACAGGCACATAGAGGAATTCAGATCACTACCATCCTTTTCTCTGCGGTAGAGTCCTGGTTTGATGAGACAAGGAGGGGGACTGCCTGCTGTTCTGCTGTGCATCCAAATGAAGACAGTAGCAATCTAGTTCTGCATGATAAGCATAAAAATTGGTCATTTTATGCTAGATCATCTCCTGTTGTGCAAGGTAAAATGGTTTTGCATCTCTGTATGCCAGAGGCAGAACCACTTAAACACAGTCCAGAGGAATATTTCAGTATCACCCTAAGTAATGATATTACTGATAACTACCAGCTAGCAGACTATCTTTGGCCAATAGTTACTACTGAATTTATCAGTGGAGAAACAGTTTGTGGGAGCTATTGCATCTTTATTTTGATATTAATCCATCTGTACAGCTATGTCTTCCCTCCGTGCTGAATGTCAGCTATGGGAATTTTCAGAGTGGACAGAGGAAATACCACGTCTGGAAGGCACAGATTGTTGGCTAAATAAACCTCCCCCAGGAAAGCATTTGGAGAATCATAGAATCATAGAAAGGCTTAAGTTGGAAGGGACCTTAAATATCATTTGGTTCCAATCCCCACTGGGAGCAGGGGGGAAAGGAAGGGGGAAATCTACTTCTAAGCATAAAGAGGGAATTTAGTTCAAATACCTCAGCCAATGAGGCAGAGATTTTTAACATGTGACATGAGCAAGCAATTCTTTTCTTTG
Organism: Empidonax traillii; assembly: GCF_003031625.1. Taxonomy (NCBI): domain Eukaryota; kingdom Metazoa; phylum Chordata; class Aves; order Passeriformes; family Tyrannidae; genus Empidonax; species Empidonax traillii. The sequence goes on from NW_020956536.1 coordinate 62,902, forward strand.
AGTGCTTTCTTTACTGCATAATTTAAAAGAAAATTTTTGTCACCCTTTGCTATGTAATTGAATTTTTATAGTGCTGTTAATAAAAATGTACATCAAATGTGACAATTCAATGGATTCTTATATTATTTCAGTCTGAAAGAGATATAAGAAAGCTCTAAGGATAAATAAGCATGTATTCTGAAATAATTTCTATGATTTAGTACTTCTTAAAATTGGTGAAATAGTTTGATGTCCTCTCTACTTCTTTGAAGTAATTCTGGATTTTCTGAGTCGATATATTTCAACAGTCGTAAACGATGGCCCAATCCTGCAGTCATTTTCAGGTAAAAATCCCATTTGTTTCCATGGGACTGTTGTCAGAGTAGGGGAGACAGCTGCATCAAGATGCATAAATGTATGTAAAAAAATGTCAGTTCCAGTATGTCATTTGTTTGAGTGTTGAAAACAGCATTATCCTTTCATGTCCCATACACTGAGGCAGTAAATCATTTTTAAAAGGTTTGGAGATAAAGAAAAATACATTTGACCCTTTGTGCTTGAACCTGGCCCCTTACTTATGCCTTGGTTCCTGAGGGACATGCCACAGAAAAAAGCTGCAGAAGTTAGTTGTGACCAGGATTGGAACAACAGTGTAAATCTCTACAGCTTACCTTTATAATTCATGAGATATAAACTGATGGGGCTCAAAATATTATTTCCTTGTCTTTCTTATTCATCGGAGGAAAAAAAGGCACAACAAATATCTGTCATTATATTTATTAGTGACAGTAGTTTCCAGCTGAAGCATTTATTAAAAGTATATTTATCCTTTGAAGAAGAAATGGCATTATTTCCAGAATGGAGAAAATGATGATTTAAATATGTTTTCGGATAATGGAACCACTTTGTTAATGAACAGTAATTTTCTGACTACCTCTGGAGGAATTAAGCCCATGGATTATATAATACATCTGTGAAAGCTTATCTGATCGCCCGGTAATTGTGACCTCATTGTGAGTTGTGCAATTAAGCATTAAGCTACTATTTGGCACCGTAATTAATTGTGTTTTACTTTTCTGATACGCTTGTTGACGATATGGAGCAAAATTACCGATAGCAGCAGAGGGGTGGGAGGAACGGCGCTATCCAAGCACCGTCCCCACGCAGCACTGCAGGTGCTCCTCTTCAGCAGGAGAGGAGATAATTAAGCAGGCAGAGAGCTAATGGCAGTGGGCAGACTGACACATCCAGTTTGGAGGCTTTTAAACTGGGCACCAAAGTCCTTTTTGCTTTCAAACCCCTGAGTAATGCTGAAAGAGGCAGATGGGTTCAACGTGCGAATGAGTAGTTTGGCAGATCAGATTTGAGGATATATCTTTTGGATATTTTCCTACCATCAGCGTGCTTGTTAGCCATCAGCGCGCTTGTAGCAAGCGTGGGTAGAGCCCCTCTCAAATCTTCGTTCGCGAATCCTAGCCATGATTTTCCTGCATCGAGTCACAGCTTTCCAAATATAAATAGTTATTTGGAAACATGAAAGGCAGCAACATTTTAGAAATGCTTTTGAGGAAGTTGTGCCCCAATGATAGATATTAGGCAAGTCGAAGGTGGATTTTGGAGACACAGAGAGAGACGTTAGATCAAGATGAGCAAAAAAACCATGTATACACTAAAAGACAAATGACTCCTCACTGTGAAGGGATCTTTACTCTTCTGAACCACCAACCAAAGTGCAAAAATCTCCAGGTTACCAAGAGCTAGGAGATACTTATTTGGAACCTCAGAAAGCAGTGACTTTGAGAATTGTTCACGGGCAGGAACCTCTGTGGTTACAGCATTGATTGCAAAGCAGGGATTTACATCTAGCTCTCCTGTAGGACAATTTATTGTAGACATCTTTGTTGACCCAATGGATTTTCTTGTCCTCCCACTAAGGATTTGTCCTGTTGGTTCCTCCCTGCCCCGGCAGTGCCCTCCTACTTGCTGCATGACATATCTGAGCCCAAAACACAGCTCTGGACTGATGAAGAGCCACAGGTCCTCACATGTTATTGTGCAAAATCCAGAATGCAAAAAGGGATGGAAAAAAAGAAATTAATTTTTTGGTTCTTTCACGTTGAGAGTAGCAAGAAGCGTAAGTAGCAACCGTGGCTGATTTCATTAATGCAAAGTAGGGAAGTATTAAAGGCTTTTTATTGTGGTGTAGTCATTCCTTCTCAATTAAACACATTTCCTCTTGGACCTCCTCCTCGTTGGACTCTGCCATCTTTTGAGTAGTACATCAACAGTAAGCCCTTTTTTGTCATGATGTATTGTACTCGTATATCTTCAGAGTGAGCTTTCTTTCTAATGATCTATTAGTGAAATGCATCATTTGAGTGAGGATGATGATGATGATATACTACTCCATGGATGATGCCATCCAAAGGAAAGAAAAGGTCAAACAACAAATTCAATAGAGTTATTGGATTAAAGTCAGGCAACACATCATCTCCAAGGCCGCTTTCCTAATGCCAAGGAGGATTGCTGATACAAGCAGTGCATTCCAGGGACCATTTCTTTTATGACTGTCTGAACTGACCCCTGAACATCAAGTGAAAGCAGTGCTTTGTATCATCTGAATTGAGAAAGTATCAAAATATTTTTGTGTGTGAGACTACGCATATGACAGGTTCAGCACCAAGTCCCCAGGCACTTTGTGTCTTCTGTTCTTGTGGCCATGCTCCTGCCTTCTGGGTGCACATTCACAAATGTTTCATGGCATGCAAGTCTCTGCCCAGACTAGTTCTGAATCATGTGCATCTTTGTGAATCTTGATCACTTGGTTCACTGCAATCATACAAGATGCTGGCAAATAAGCTTTTTTTGTAAGTTGAAGTTACCAGTGTAGGATTATAGAATAGCACCTACAGAATTCTTCCCTCATTGTGATCATCTCCTTTATGAAGTCTGAAAATATATTTTATTCCCTCTGCCTTTTTTCCTTAGCGTTCAAAACCCCTGTTGGGGACGTGCTGAACCAAAAGTATTCACTGTACCTTAGAGTGAATTTCTAAAAAGATTGTATGGATTTTTCACTTCTCAGCACATGGGTCTTATTTATTTTCCTGAAGCCCTAGAACTTTGCTGTGGAAGGACACTGAGTGATGCATAAATAATGTGCAGAGCTGTATCCCAAAATGGTTTAATTGTTTAATGCCTACTGAAATGTAAATGAAGCTTATGACCGTGCTCAGAGATTCATCCATCCATCCAAGGTCAATATATTGAGTAAGGTGCAATTTGCTAGAGGGGGAGGGGTCTTCCAAAGAATATTCTTGATTTTCAGAAAAAGGCTTCAGGCTCATCTCCCCTTTCAAGTTCCCCGTATTTGCATTTGCTGATAATGATGAATGATTTTGTAATGCCAAGATGTGACATCTGACTGCTTGATTTTACCATTTCATGTGGGAGACTGACATGCAGTGCTCAGACAGTGGGAATGTGACCTGACTCTGGCCTTGGAAAATCAGAAAGGATGGTTGTGAAACCAATGGCAGTTCTGTGCTGTACAGACATTTCAAGATGCCGGGGGTGAGTTGGTGCCAGCAGCTAAACCCCCAACACCCAATTTCCTACAGAGCATGGGGTGTACTAGCAGTTCTATCATTGTAATGGTCAGGCATCTCCCAGCTGGAATCTGTGTATGGCCTATGGAGTACTGTGGAATAAATTCAAAATGCAATTTATACACTTCATCTGTTCCACCAGGCTTTTTCTGTTTTGTTTTGGTTGAGGTTTTTTTCTTCCCCATAATTTTCCATCATTAACATAAGAGACTGATTATTACTAGGAAAATTGCACAGTGGATTCCCTGGAAATCCTAGCGTACTGGAATCTCTTCCTGCAGTGAGATACTTCTTTATAATGAAGTGATGAGTTGCTTTTGGGGAGCAGGTAGAGGAAAATTAATCCTGCCTTCAGCTGGCTTCCTGAAAAATGCAATCTATTAATGGTCAGGAAGAACTGTTTTAAGGCCTTCAATTCCTGTCTTCTAGTCAGAGGTAGCATACAGAGCATCAAGTGGCAATTATCAGAAATTTATTACAACTCAAGGAGTAGGAATCTAAAACAGAAAAATCACATAAATTTGCCAGACACAGAATAATTCCTGCAGAAAAAGCTTAGAGACTCTTTTGGCACTTCTGCCAAATTCTATAACCTTCATGTTCCTTCCTTTTGTTTCAAGAAATGTAAGTTCAGGAATGCTACTGCTGCTTAATTTGAAGCTGTTTCAAACAACTTGAATAGCTTCAGTATTAATAAAGTGACTTTTCTGGGTTGAGTTAGGGCATTTCTCAAGATAGAAAAATGAGAAGTCAGAAGGCTTTCTTGTTTCTAAAAGCTTGAGTAAATTTCTGGTAATGGCATGTCAAATGCAGCCTGTAAATTATACAGTTCCACTTCATGACAACATTTTCAGCCATTCCAGGCTTGATTCTGGTTAAAATAAAAATGAAGACCATTCAGCATGTAGAGGTGTGTTTTGTCCATGAATCACTGAGCTAGTCCTAGGGAGGGATGGTTCTACACGTCTGCAATGGCAAATGCTGTTGTAAGTGCAGCTGCAAAATAAGTACTGTAAATATGTGGATGTATGGATATTTAGACAAAAGGTTCTATAACACAAACAAACAACTTCTGAGTGGGTCTGTGGTTATCTGAGATGTGGATATATCATCTATTTCACTACCTGCTTTTTAGAACAGGCACCACACAGTCAACTGATAATATAAAATATGCAAATGCATTTCTCTGTAATATGCAGTCATAAAAATTTTCTAAGAGCAAAACAAAGGTTCATACTCATCAGAGAAAACTTCCAGTATGAAGAATTAATAATACCTCAGTTATGAAATACTTGTAAATAATTTTTTCTCCTCAGCATTTTAAGTGAACCTCAAGACAATCTGAACAAAACCCAGTTGCCTCTCAGTTTCTTCATTGCTTCCAAATAACACCAAATAGAGCTGAATAATCAATGACAGATCTTTCCTACTGAGCCTGTTTCTCCATGCTGGTTCCTTTCTTTACCTTTCCTCCTCTACCTTACCTCTCCAACCTATTCCTCTGGATCCCTTCTTAGCCTGGACTAAGTTTAACCATATCCTAACAGTGCAGCAATTCACACCACACCTCCAGTGTATCCCCATCTCAGACACACGAGCTGCAACATCAGCTCACTGCACCTGCAGCCAGATTTTGCAGGATGCCAAACTTTCCTTTAAAAATAAATAAATAAATGAATGAAAGAAATGTCATCTTGTCGCTAATGGTATTTGTGTCATTTTGCAGCTGTGTTGACTTTGAAGTGAGCAGTCAGTGATTTTTGAGTTAGCTAGGTGAAGTGGAAAAATAATGATGGATTCAGGAGTCTTTTGTCACTTTTGGGCCTGAATTTTCCTTATGTCTGTGTGAGTGTTGGCTAGGTACTACCTGTCAGTAGTGAAAAATAGATTTCAGTGCAAATCCTGCTGGAAGAAAAAATCTGGACCATTTAGTTTCTCATCATTTCCCCTCAATTCCCCTCTATAATGAGTGTTAATAAATAACTTGGGGAAAAGGGTTTGTGATCTTTTATCACTCAAATCTGCAGCAATGGAAATTAAAATGGAGGAGAAACCGATAAAAAGTCTAATACCTCATAAACATTCTTTACCCGAAACAATGAATAATAGGAAAGAGAAGCAGCTCTTAATGGGAAGATTTGGAGATTTGAGACCATTCTTGATTAGGCTTTTTTACCCTAATTTGTTGTACAGCTTATAACATCTCTTTCAAGGCAGAATAATATAGGTCAATAGTTGACTTAAAAATCTTTAAGAAGTGGGATGATTAGTGATTTGAGCAAGAGCCATTAGCCAATGCACCAAGTCGTGCTCTTTCAGAGATGCTCTAGTCTTTGGGCAAGGAGCATATATCTAAAACTTCAAACTCCAATGTTTGCATAAAATAAATCAATACTCAGCTCTACAGAGGGATGCATTGATTTGGATGAAAGGAAGGAGAGCCTGATGGTTACATGGTTTTTTTGATCTGGTTTTCTCTAGGAAACCATGTTTATCATATTGTGTTTGCTGGCCTCCCTGACTGACTCTGTTACCCAGTTTCAACCAGATTTTAGCCAGATTTCAGCCAGTGTGGAGGAGGTTCAAGATATTAGGATCTGACAATTTCTGTGAAAACCAGAAGTTTGGAGTCAAGACTGAGGATGCCAGATACCACCTACTTGCACCAGCAGAGACTTCTCTAAAGCTCTTGGGGCATTTATTTCTGATTTGTTCATCCATGCAGAGCTGCTCATATCCCCTCCTTGACTCTGGAGCTCAGGCCACAGCTCAACCTAAGTTATTATTTCATGCAATACTAGGCAATAATGAGCACAAGAAGTTGACTACTCAGGGCCCTAAGATCCCCTTTGTAATCCAGAGGGAAAACTCCCTTTTCCTGGCATGTCTCATTTGGTTTTAGTCTAAGCTCTTCAGGAAGAAATCAAGAGTTTTCAGCTAGGGTATTAGGGCAAGGGAACTCTATCCTGACTGAAGTGATTGGGTGCCATGGAAATACAATTATTTGTGTTCACATACCATCCTGTCTCCTCAGACCCTTATCTCAACACCACATCCAAGTTGAAAGGAAACTCTACCACTTTGCCTGGGCACAGATAATTATAGAGCAGAGGGCATTTTTTTCAGGCAAAAATGCAAAATGAAATAAGTTAACCATAATTCTATCCCTTCACTGTCCCAGCTTTGCCAGCAGTTTTACTTTCCAGCATGTAGGTGACTTACTTGAACCCCAAGCTCCCTTTGGCAAGCCGTGAATTCCCATGACCTCTTTTTACTATCCAGCCATCAAACCATGGGCTTTTGGATAGAGGAAAATATATACAGAAGACAAAGGAAAATATGTAAGGGGGTGCAGTTGCCTTTTAAGACCATTTAGAGGCAGCAACCAGTGAATGAATGGCGTGGAGGGTGATAAAGTTGAACTTTTTGTGGTTCATATTAATCTCACAGTTTTCTTCTGCAATCTTCCTCCTGCAGACTCCTCTCGTTAAATGTGAAATCAGGCAAAAAGGTTTTGATGTTGCCTTTGTCTGCATGTGGTAGATTTCCCATCTTCCACACCGTTGTGTGGAGGAGCATTGTCACCCTGGCAGGGCTTGCTGGTGGGAAAGGCAATGGGAAGAGAGAAACAAGGGCTCAGATCCAGGCTGGAGCAACTCGCTTACCCTGCATACTGGGGCGGGAGGCAGGAAAACGCTCACAATTAGCAATGATCATTATCATCAGGCAAGTGATTTGTAAATATTGCATGAAAGAGGGACCTGGACTGCGCAAGCAACAGCAAATATTGCAGCAGATTTATTAGTGGAGCATGAAACATTTATATTTTTCAGATGACAGGACAGATGATGACTGTGTTATGCTAGCAGGCAGGATGAACCTCATTTGAAAAGCGCCTCACAGGTGATGGCTAGATATGACAGCAAGATGAATTAAGGTCTTTGAGCATCGAGATGGTGTGATAGACTCTGGGAATTGAAAACTAAACACCAGTGGTATCCTTCAGAAAGCTCAGCTGAGCTTTTTTTTGTGTAAGTCAAGGCACAGCCTTGATAATTGTGTTGCTCAAGTGACATTGGCAGGGATTGAATTTTCCTGTTGTCTTTTAGCAGGGTGGTTTACCAGAATAAATGCTTAGTACTCCAAATTTGAGTTATAGTTAGGAAAAGACTGAGTGAAACTGGTGTTCCCCAAAGATGTGGACTTGGGAAAAAAACCTTTGTTGAAGGGGTTTTGAGCAAATGACAACTTCCTTTTCTACCGTTCATCACACTCATTACACCCCAAACCTGTCAAAGAGCTGGACTGGAGTGGCTCTGTGCAAAGAGCCGATGGAGGAGGATTGGTGAATAAGATCTGACTTGGAGCTGCAGCCCATGGAGGGCTAGAGGAGTAAGTAATAGACAATGTGTAACCTAAATAGTCAAGGTCTTTGGAGCTACTGGTGTTTAATTACAACCATGTCAGTTCTCAGTGGGAAACAAAAAGGCCATGAAGTAGAATCAAATAGGACTTTCCCTCAGCCATCTGCTGCTCACAAGGAGAAACTGGTATCTTTATCTGCTTTTTTCATCCCCTTCTAGGTTTTGCCATTTTTAGCTGACACCTTCCTTGATATAAGCACATTTCCAGATGACAGATCTTTTTACCTTTCACTCTGTTACAACGTTTAAATATATTTCCTTGATGCAGCCCAGTATGTGAATGAATTTCCTACCTCCTTTAAAATGTATGTGCAGGTGGATCAAAACAGTGCTCAAGATGGCAGCTAGTCTGACTTATATCCAGGGAATGTGTCCCCTGTGAAACTTCACCGTATACATCAAGATTATCTACCTTTCAGAGTCAAATACTTTGAACTCAGCCACATCCTGACAAATTGAAATGGTCTCCTTCAAACAGAGAAGGAAAGAGGTCATGCACTAAGGTGCACTTTTCTTTTTTCTCAATCATGAAACAAGGTTTATCTTTTTATAGTGAACTGTGCAAAATCCCAAAACCAAAAAACCCACAATACCAAAATCTGATCTCTTTCGTGGTTTTGAGGGTGTTAAACATTTTGCACAGTTGTTTTAGTTAGGATTGGACTAATTCACACCAATGTCTGATCTTCCTTCCATTTCACTAAAGCTTGAATTAATGTTATATACTATAGTCACATCAAATTTGTCTGATTTCACCAAGATACTCATTTATCTACCCTCTTAGAATCCGCATTCATTCGTGCCCAGCTCTAAAAGGTTGTGTCTTTATCTTACCAACGATCTGATCTTAATGATGACTATTTCTGTTGTTGTTGGAAGACTTGAGGAGATTATGGGAGGTCTTCAGGACATGAGCAGACTGCCTATCTTTTATTGATGCTGCCTGGTGGCTGTGTTGGCTGCAAAGAATCTGTGATCCCTTGAGGTTTAGCCTATTTCCATTCTCAGGCTGGTTGGTTTCAGCTACAAGCAATGCTGAAGGAGAAAAAAAATATTGTTAAATGTTAGAAAAAAATCTGTGTTACAAATTAAGCATGGGATTAAGGTTTGGTCTCAGCAGGGCCATGATGAGGAAACAAAAAATCAGTTTCCCTGCTATTCCATACGTCAGACTTTTCTAAACTGTGAGCTAAAATAGTTGGTTCACCACTTGGAGGTCAGGCAGATAAGGGCTGTCCCTCATCACAGAACTTCTTCCTGCCATGGCTGCTGATGTGTAACATCACTGGCACACTGCAGTGTCAGTATGATGCAAAATATTTTTATGTGCTTCTGAGGAGTATTTAAACAGTTGGGTGAAAGGGCACTTATGGCTAAAATGAGTTGGTTATATCGCTTGGAACTGCTAGTGCACCATGCTCAGTGCAATCTGAACTGTCTTTTGTGCCTGGAACAGTGCATTCCCTTTTTATTTGCTCATACCGTGCAGTCTGGGACTAGTGGTTGCGTGTTTGGCAACAAGTAGGTCTCACAGGAGTTAGGATGTCAGAGCAGAAAGGGCTTTCATTGCATAATGAAGAAGAAAAAGGGAATGAACCCCTAAAAAGGAATTTTACCAAATTCTTCCCATGGGCATTGTGTTATCAGAGAAGCTAGCGGTTTAAAACAACATTTGAAATCCCAACAAACCAAGAAAGATCATAAAACTGCAAGGAGCGGGCAAAACAGCATATAGCACAAAAACAATGTAAATTAGGACAAAGCAAATGACTGTAAATGCCAGCAGTCCCTAAAACATTAGGGACTATTTTTGAACAAAGCATTAGCTGCAAGGGGAATTGTCAAATATTATTAAATATAATTTGCTGCATCTGCTTTATTATGGAACTCATTTGGCACATATTCCGTTTATGTTGTACACTACTTTTTTTTCCTTACATACTGTCTTTTTCTTCAAGCCTTACGTGACACTCCAGCATAATACAGCAAGTGGATTAGGATTTATTTCACTTCTGCTGTAGGAACTCCATTCGTGTGTTTGCATTCACACTTACATATGAACCAGTTGCCCTCCTGCCCTTGCCCTCCTCCCACAAGCAGCTGGACATGAATGTTTCTGCATTACAATCAGCAGCCAGCCCCCAGCAAGTGCTCTTTCTGCTGCCTAATGCTATGAATACATGTGTGGAGGACATAGTTTGAAGCCTCTGCAGGAATACTGTTACCATCAATATCATTGTGCCATTAATATTTAAATGGGTCCATGCTCTGAATTACACTGGGTGTTTTTTGAGCTAATATTCAAGGAGTAGGTGATAGCCTGTAAGCATTGCTATCAACCACATCAGCCAGCCAATGCTGTAATCTTGATCAAAAATAATAATGCCATCCATAACTCTGTAAAGATTTATTAGTTGTGACAGATCTATACGTTAACAAATCACTACATGGCCCTGAATGCCAAGTAAACAGAGCCAGTCTCATAAGGAATAGCAAGATGTTTTAGGAATCCTATTAAGGATTGTTTCAGGCAGGAAAAACTTGCTCTGAAAATAATATAGATGTGTGTGTGTGTTTGTGTCTGTGCATGAGTGTCTGTCCACTCTTGCTCTTCTGTAGTCAGGATGAGGGGTGGCTGACAAGCAAGAATGGGCACAATAAGTGTTTTCCAATGAAATTCTGCTTCATGTTCTGCTTTAGCTTAAATTGGTTCTGATTTCCACGTTTCCGTCTACAAAACTTCAGGGTAATTACACTGTTCTGTTTTGGGAAGATATCCCAGTTAGGATGACTTTTAAACTTGTTTTGACTCCATCACTGCAATTGTTTATAATGTCCATTCCCATGACAGCAGTAAGCCCCTCTTCTTTCCTGACACTCATTTTGGTAGCTTTCACTGGTTGGATGTACAACACATATAATCAGAATTTTCCTTGTGATGTTAAGGTTTCACAAAAGCAAATAAAATGATGAAAAATGCAGTCTTGCATTATCCACCCATGCTTTTCTCATTCTCTCTGGTGTTTCCATCTCAGGTGTTCTGGTGGTATAAAGGTCCTCAGTAAAGAAAAGACAAAAGTATTTGGCAACTGAGGAGTCCTGTCCTTGAGGAATACTGCTAAGTTCAGGCACTTAATATTCAAGACTCAGTCCATAAATATCAGAAGATTAGAGAAATAAGAACCTGGAGATTTATTTTTTTGGGGTAGTCTACTTTGCATCTTCACAGCTCATATTGTCAGCATTTTTTTCAAAACAGAAACATTCTGAAATGTCCAGAAGCACCCTCTCTTGAGTTAGTTTCCTATTGTGGGTAGAGTTTTAGTGTCTAGGGATTTTCTGCTCCTGTCCTCCTGCAGGAAATGCTGATGGTGTTGTTGTACCCTAGCCTGTACCAGAGAGGAAATACCGATCTTCCAGTCTCACCCACTCTTTCCTTTTCCTATGTAATGCTATCTCCTTCTACTTCACGTTTCAGGGAAAAACACATAACTCAGTGATCCAAGAGTGGTTTCACTTGTTTACACACCTATGTCCAGAGGCTTTTGGGTGCTCATGATGCTGAGGATTTTGGAAATTGGCCTTTCCTGTCTTTTGTTTCCCTAAGCAATCATATTGCCTGGAATGGGAGAAGACAGTCTTGGGGCACAGCATGTAAGGGTGTGCAGGATACAACTTGGATGCAGTTGACTCCCCAGCCCAGTGTCTCCTAGACTTTCTCTTTCCATCACTCCCAGGGACTGCAGGAGCAGCCCACCTTGCCTCTTGCTCAGACTGATTCTCTGCTCTTCACACTACATATAATATGGTGTTTTCTCTTCATCCATACACAACATGCTTTTTCCAGCTTTTTCCTCCTGTAGGATTACTTTTGTCATGCCTAACAGTGTTGTCACATTACATTTCATTTGAATGCCAGTGCCAAGTTGATCTTCTTATTATGCTGTTTTGCTCTCTCCACCTCTGCCATTTCACTTAAAAGGTCTTTCACAAACTGTCAATACACTGATGTCCTTTTTTACTGATAACTGACTCCCAGCTGACCTCTACACACTAGCCTTCATTGCCCACTAGCCAAAGTTTCAAACAAGCTTCATACTCTTTTGTTTAAGCCTTGGGATGAGCTCACTGAGAACATCTGCCAACCTTTATCCCTTTTCCATACCTTGTTTAGATCTATCTCCAGCAAAAAGCCATCATAATCCCAACAATGTATGGTTATGCTGGAGAAATAAGGTAGAACAGAGGGTTTATCATTGTACTTTTCATTTTCAGTCGCTAGGTCAGTACCAGGACATGGAAGTCTCAAGTTATCAGCTATCAGTTGTTGAACAACTGGTTTTGTATGGTCTTTAGGGAGTATAGGGCTTTGTCAAGCACTTGTGCAGGGGATGGGAAAGAAAAAAGCTGAGGATCATCTGTTGATCTAATTTATCAAAGATTCAAAAAGTGGTTTTGACTGGTATCACACTATGGAGGGAAGAAGGAGCAATTCCCATTCACCACAATATCCTGCTTTGTTTTTTAAAATATTGTAAAAAGTTTTAATACAAAAAAAATGCTCAGATATGAGTGAATCATACTGAATACTCTCTCTTCAATTTCTGAATGCTAGTTTATTAAGATTCTTGAGGTTTTGTTTTTATCCTGAGCTGGCACAGAAGGTGAAGTATATAATCCTCAAAGCTCTGCAGACAGGGGCATCTATTTCCTTCCCAGGAGAAAGCTTCATTGTCGAGGTAGCTGTGAAAAAAACAGCCAGCACCAACATTCACTCCCTGGTGTTTTGCTCCAAGCTGACCAGGACTCCTCTTTCTGGACAACTTAAAAGATTCAGTAAGAAGCTCTGGACAGGCTTTTAGCCCACGCTTTCTGCTGAAACATATAGTTTATGGAACTTGAATAGATAATATGTTAGGAAAACATTTTTTACGGTGCTCTACCTCACAGGTGTAGAGCCCCTGATGTTACTGAGGGAATGTGTCATAAGTTATGAATTGGACTCTTTACAGGCTTTGGGAATCTTAATTATGTCACATGTAACAATTGGTAACTGACAAATTTTTTACTTGGGAGTAAAAAGCCTTTGTGCTTTGCTTTGTCCCTCTCTTTCCCCTCCTGAACTCTCTGTAAAGTCAAGAGAGCAAGAGAGCAGGACAGGAGGTCTCTTCTGTATTAGAAGACATATATCAGATATAACAGCATGCAATCATACACATCCTTCTACACCAGGCTTTTGCATATTGCTTCCAAGCACTGCTCACTCTGCAAGCAGGGCAAGATTGAGCGCTGTGCTCATATCCCCCACGTGGCAGCATCTATGACTAGACCACCAGATCAGTCAGTGACATACCGCCGGTGGAAAAGCCATCAATCTGTCTCCATAGTGACACATCTCCCACGGAGGTACTCTGGGCAAGGCACAGCTAAGAATCAAAGTTACAAAAGGTGGGGGGTTGTGCTGCTGATGCTGTGTATGTTTGATTTTTATGCTATTTTTGGTAGGTTTGTGGTTTCGTTTGGGATATTTTGTTGTTGTTGTTGTTGTTTTTGTTTCTTTTTTTTTGTTGTTAGTTTGGGTTTTTTGTTTGTCTTTTGTTGTTGGTGGCGGGTTTTTTTTCAAATGAGTCTTGCTGTCACGTATGCTTAGGTTATTATTTTCCTCTTTTGTGCACTAGTTCATAGAATTATAAAATTATAGAATGGTTTGGGTGGCAAGGGACCTCAAAGATTGTTTGTTCCAACCTCCCTGCTGTGGGCAGGGACACCTTCCACTAGACCAGGTTGCTCAAAGCCTCATTCAACCCGCCTTGAACACTTCCAGGGATGGGGCATCCACACCTTCTCTGGGCAACTTATTTCATTGCCTAACCACCTGCACAACAAAGCATTACTTCCTTATATCCAATTTAAACCTCCTCTCTTTCAGTTTAAAACCTGTAAACTTGCCCCTCCTGTAAAATATATATATGGAAACAGATGATGGACAAGGGCCAAAAAAGAAAATTTTTAAAGCCTGGATCCAAGGTAACAAAAATGATACTTACACAGTGCTATGATGGGTTCACTTCATGAGAAATCCCCCAGCTCCAAACTCCCAGGATATATGTGTGTAGCCAGGGTTGAAATCGAGATCTGACTTCTCCACTCTGAGCTGACCTCTAATAATTATCAACCCTTTCCTGGGTTAACAAACATACCAGTGCAAGAATCTGGTGTTCATTTTACTTATTTTCTGACCTGTTCGTATTAGCACGTAACTTGAAAAAAAATTCTAGTGTTACTTATTGTAGTATTTGGGAGTTCTGAAAAATTGCCTGCCACTAGAGGTTATTCAAATTCTGGTCTTGATGTATTAGCCTAGACAGTTTTAAAGCATATCTACAGCGAGTAGTTAGCCATACTGCTGAACAGACATTTTTTTTAAATGAACTACAAAGAATAGCCTATTGTGGTTAGCTTATTTTATTTACAGCATTTCACATGGGGTGAACATTAAAAATTTACAGAGTAATACTGATTTGCGGATTCATCAAACCATTTCTACCCAAACTATGGACTCAAACTGTTTCAGGAAAGGTGCCTTATTCAAATGATTATTTGTGCTGCTCTGAAGGTTGAGCTCTGCCAGGCAGCTGTAAATTCTTCTCCTGGCAAAAAGATAAAGAGGAGGTTGAGAATGTAAGTAATTGCCAGGAAGCATCAGGAAAGGAGTCTGCGAGTGGGTGTGATGCACGGGAGTGGAGGAGACTGGTGTGGCTGAGATAGGTTTGATAAATGAGTTTTCAGTGGGTCCCACAGCCAGCTGGGACACAGGGTGGCACTGTTGTCAGCCACATGGCTTGCTCCAAAGCATCACCCATTTTCAGCTGGTGAGGAAGACTTTTTGTCGCTTCTGTCACTCTCCAGATTAAAAAAAGCTAACCAATTTGAATAGACCAGAAAACCAAACGGTACTGGGTAGTGGCTCACAGTTTTTTCCTCCCAAAAAGTGAGTCACAAAAGTGGAAAAGAAAAAAATAACACAACCTCCCTAAAAATCCAGAAAGACAGAGAAGTCCAAGTAACCTTAAAACAAACCAAACCAAACCAAACCAAAACAAATCCGCAAAAGCAAAAAAGTGTATGCTGGAAATAAAGATGACCTTCTCAACCCCTTTAATGGGAACTTAATTAGGCGTAAAATTTATGAAAGACATTGGAAATGTGATCTTTTATCCCATTAGGAGAAAACTGGGCTAGCTTCAAATCTGTGGGAGAGCTGGGTGAGATCTGTATGTAAAAAGATACATCTCCAACAGGAAAGATATACTGGAAATATGTGGTAAAATTCTTTAAGCAGCAATGCTTATGTCTTGAAAAATACAGAGAGAGCTCTTTTGGTTCCCTTTGTACGAAACATGCAGAATTAAACTGTATTTCATGCAGATATTATAAATTAGTTTATTGAGCTTTCAGTCCCTCTGCTCACAAGTTCTGCTCATGCTTTGGAACTCAACTGCCAGAATTTCAAAAGAAATTGCAGTGATGGAGTGACCAGACTTCCCTTGCCAAGACAAAGGACATGAAATTCCAGATATTTTGGAAATACTACTCTAATTTTGCTGTTGTTAGCCTTTTTTTTTTCTCCCTATTTTTACACTGCTATAACCCAAACAATTCTAAAGTAAAACTTTCAGATTTACACCAGTGTAAGTTACAGCAGGATTGAATTCATCTTAACTTATTTAACTCACTGCTCATATTAACTCACCAGCTTAGCAAGGGCCAGAGTTACAGTTAATTCATTTGGAAACATCCAGAGCAGAGGAGAAGAAATGAAGATAGGATTTGGTAGCTCAGTATAATACCTCTGAAAACAGCACATTAAAAGAAGATCTGGTAAGAGCAGACAAAACTTGGCTTAAAGTTTGTGGGTCAAATCCAGCGAAGACCTGGATGATGGTGCATGTTACACAGCAGCTGCGAGGAGGTGAAAAGAGATCTCTGAGCAATTTGCAGTAATATGAATGCATGAATTTCTCACTGGAAGGGCAAGTAGGAACAGGAACAGACAAAAACTCTGTCTGATCTCTGCGGCGTCACCTCCTACTCTTGTGGGCTGGCTGTGGGGGGCTGCTGTGGCCCTGTGGGGGGGTTATGTCCCAGGGGCTGTAAAAAAGGCAATGAGTAGGAGAACAAGTTAGGGCTGCTCTACAGTAGTCTGTTTTGTAGTCTGTTGTTCTGTTTAGAGGCCTTTGTCCACTGTTTAAATTACTCAGTGTGTTACTCAGCAGCTTATGACCAGATCTGAAGATGCAGGTTCTTCAAGTAAATGTAGGTGATTGAGTCCATCAGTATAATCCGTTACCTTCCCCAGCCTAATCTTTTAAGTCTCTGGTAATTTTTTTTTTCATTGGCAAAGTAGCTTCAGCACCTGCAGTTTTGCTCTAGGGGATATATATAGGGAAGGAAAATTGTTCCTGTGAACACAGAATTGCTTTGGTCCGTAAAATGGGGCATCCCAGGAAGAATTTATTATTTGTAATGG
>NW_020956536.1:79562-101928 GCF_003031625.1 Empidonax traillii
GGAAGGGAAGGGAAGGGAAGGGAAGGGAAGGGAAGGGAAGGGAAGGGAAGGGAAGGGAAGATAAAAACTCATAATCTAGTAATAATCTAGTTAAACTGCTGTCAAAATTAATGGCAAAGATCCTGTTCATATTTATTAGGCAGAATCAGCCTTCCTAGTGAGAGTATGCTATTGACCTGGGGTTTGCCCACAAACTCACTTCCAAAGGTGTAAAGTGGAAATACAGGTCATATCACTGGGAAAACTATGCAGAAGGGAGTTTCATCTCTTCCTAATTCCAATTCTTTATCTTTTACAAAAATCTGTCCTAATGGTACCATTCTTTGCTATCTTGTCATACAAACCACTAAAGGAAGGAGGGGGAGAAAGACAGTTCATTCTACAGAAGTAGGTTCGCTAAAGAAGTATTTAGGTTTTATAAATAGGTCTATAAATAATACATTTCTATTTCTGCTGGGTTTATTGCTATTGATATGCAATATAGTCCTCTGGGCTTAAATCTGCAGATATTTTTATTACTTGAGGTCGTTGACATGTTGCATTGTACAAATAGCTCACTGCATTCACCTCAGCAAATGTTTATTTTTGCATGCCTCAGTGCCTGCCTTGAAAAGGCAGTGCATTGGGTGTTATCCATCTCTTCTACCTGTCCTTAGATTTTGCTAAGTGCATACTTTTATGGATCAGTTGAAAAGCCCCAATCACTCCGTAATTTAAGATTTTATGCCTGAAAGCTGGATGTCATCCTAATAAGCATGGTGGTGTGTGCATGTGTGTCAGGAGGTACAAAAGGAATTCATGCTTTGTTTTTCTGATGGATTTCTGTGACTGTTTCATGATACTGTCTGTATTCTGCTAATTGAATAAGGATTATTTTGGAATAAGGAAAGCTGTAGCCACTGAATAAGATTCAGTCAGTGCAATTAAAATGCTAGCATAGATTGCTGTTAAAAATGCAGTTCCCTTTTTCTCATTGTACATAGGAGGAGCAGAGGTGAGTGGTGGGTGATCAGCTGCTGGGTTTTATTCTCTTCCAGATTACAGCATGGCATACTACTAGTTGCAACAATTACCTCTTTGAAACTTGTTTTAATTGTGTTGTTATATATGTCAAGCCACCAAATGAGACCCAAGGCTGCATCCCTGCTGCTTTGTAAATACCCAGCAAAAACTTGCAGCCTCCCTTAAGATATTTGTTTGCTGGTTTCTGAATTTTGCCGTGTGCTGCCTAATATGTGCACAGCCGTGCTGCAAAATGCTGTATCTGAAGGTCCAGTGCTTGGATGATTGTGGGGCAGCAAAACCATGCAAATGTCTCTGTGTTCTCCCAGGTGCTGAGCCTGAACCACATCGGAGGTGGAGTGCAAACCTGTGCATTGGACATTCCAAGCAATTGTGCCATCACAGAAGTAGAGAGCAAGGCTGTGGTTGACTCCACTTTCAAAAGCTTTGAGGGAGGGCAATGGAAATGGAAGAGTTGTGCCAGCTCAGGCCATAAAGCCCTGAGACTGCACTGCCGTTTCCAAGCAGTGTCTAATGAAATGAAAAGGGCTTCCCTTCTCATCACCTCTGTCACATCATCCTGCAGAGATCAACCCCTCACTCCCAGAAAGGCTTTCTCCTAAAATATATTAACCTCAGCCCTCTCTTGTGTCACTACTCTAATTGAGACTTAATGTATTTACCTCTGCTTTTGTCACCCTCCCTCCTGCTCCCCCTGTATTGGTACTGTGCTGTATTAGCATTGGTAAGCATATGCCCTTTCCTGCACATGTCAGGTGGGCAGGGTGCTGTCAGTGAGACCTATCATTTATCCTGTGGTGTTCTGGATCATTAGCACAGTGTCGCAGTTTTCACCCTCCATCCTGGCACTCTCCCTTAAGTGTGTTTCACTGCATAAGTCTCATTTTCAGAACGATGGATCAAGTGCACATGTTAATTGCAAGATTTAATTATATGGTGGTGAAGTTGTGAAATTTTCCTCCTAATTAACAAGGGAAAACTTGGCACAGGAGAAGGGGTATAATGGAGAAACGCCTTTTGCATTTCGTCGTTAGCAATTCGCGCGCGTGGTTGTCACAGTGGTGCGTGCCCTGGCTTGTTGACTTCCCTGTGTAAGGATGGATGAGGTTCAGGAGAAGGCCAAGAGGTCCACAGACAGTTACCTGCAAGGAAAATGGTGGTGTGGGAGCTGGAGGTGAGCAGGGCTTTGGCACTGCAAGAGAAACATCCAGAGAGTTTCAGGGAGCTTCTTTTCACAGGCATGTTGACCTGAAGCAAGCAGAGAGAGCCCAAATCAATTTTACATTGAGGTTTCTTTCCAAATTGGTATCTAGAGATTTTGTTCAGATTTATATCCAGGCTTGAGGAACTGCATCCCAGCATTAGATGGGAATTAGAGGCTCAGACAAAAAGATGCTTCTTTCACACAAAAAGAATCTATTTCCACAGGTTTCTATTTCCACAGGTATGCCTGCTTTCAACTGCACCTTTCCAACGTGGGACACCTGTGGTTTTTTTTTTCTAATCTTCAGTTTTTCTTTTTCTATTTTTTCTTTTTTTTTTTTTTTTTTTTTTTTTTTTTTTTTTTTTTTTTTTTTTTTTTTTTTTTTTTTTTTTTTTTTTTTTTTTTTTTTTTTTTTTTTTTTTCTTTACTGTTTTCTTGTTCCAGTAGCCAGCTGAAATATTTAGCCTTTCTAATAACTCTGCTTTCTTTTTCCTTTCCCCAGGGCAGAGAAGCTGTGCTGGCTGGGAGAATGAACAGAGCCAAAGCCAGTTTCAGTGAATGGAAATGAAAGACTGTCAGGTAGCTAATGTCTTTTTTGGGGTAAGGCTCTCTCACAAGCCCATCCTAATCGAGCTGAAGGGGTATGAAGGGTAGAAAACTGTCTCCCCACTCTGCTTATAGCTTATTCTCCTTTCCTTTAGCTTTTGTCATTGCATTGTGTCATGTTTTTATTTTACCTTATTGCCTCTGATGGTAAATGGCTGATGCTCTCAGGCTCTTGAAGTACTTTGCTCCTCCCAGCAGCCTTGTGGCTCCCTGTACCCAGGTCACTCGTCCAGCGGCTCCCATATCCCACTTGTTGGTAGAAGAGTCTTCTAAGGCCTGGCAGTCACTTTTCACAGAGGGAAGGGTGCCACTGAGAATCCCTGAGAGACCAGAGAGCAGGAGGGCTGTGGCAACAGGCTACAGCTATTTCTTTTGCAGAAACTCAGTGTGACAGAATTAATGTTGGGTAATTTTGGAGACCCTGTACCAGTAGACATTGCCATGTTTCAGATAATTGGTTTGAATACAGTTGAAAACTTGCATTTCTAAAAGATGGGAATACTTTATTCTCATTTTGTATTTCTTTTAAGTCAGAAATTGCATTGTAATTAATAATGCAACATCTCTTCTAAAACTACCATTTGAATCTTTAATTTTGACCTCGTCTAAGAAGTTTGGATTTTTTAAAAATTTTTTTCTTCCTCCAGCTGAACTTTTGTGGAATTCAACACACTCCCATGGAAAGTCCTGAGAGTAGTAGTGCATTCTTTTCATTCATCATGCAGTCACCTTATCTGACATTAGAATTTCACACGCTTTTTCTTTAAGGCACAATGCACGGATACATAACTCTCTACTCCCAGACTTCAGATAATGAATAATCATTTTCATGGATCAACCTAATTAGATAGCTGAGAGCATTGCCTACAACAGAGTAAAAAAGTGTATGTATTCATAGCTAGACAACTGTTCATTAGAGGTCTGACCTTGGAGCCATTATTCATGTTGAGTGGTACTCACTTATAGGATATACTCCTATTGTCTTCAGCATGCATATTACTACATAAAATATCATCTGCCAATGTTATGACTTCCTTAACATCCCAATATTTTCTACCTACAATGACACCTGGTGTAAATTATGCAAGCAAATTTTTGACGGGAAGGCAGCACCGGCAGCGGTTCTGTGCCTTTCATTGCATCCGTAGGAAAAATCCGTCCTGATGCATCAAGCCAGTTCCCACCCTTGAGCTAAGACAATCATAACTGGCCTTGAGTATGCTCCCAGTCTGTTGCTGTGTGATTTAAAGTTTGTTTACTTAACCCTCTCGAGGAAACCTGTCTGACCTTGAGCTGCAGAGCGGCAGAAGGAAATGGCCAGCAGACCACACTGCAGCTGACGGGGCAGGTACCGGCAGCTGGGGTCCCGTTAACATATTAAAATGCACTAATGCAATTGCAAGCAGTTGTTTCACCACTCCCTTGGGGATGAATGGATTTGAATTGCAGATTCTTGTTTTCTCCTCTGGAGCTCTCTGTGTTTCTCTGTCCATTTTCCATCCTCTCATCCAGGAGGTATAAGTCCCTCTCTGATCCAGCCTGGTAAGTGGCCCACACACTGGCCACATGCCACAAAACCCTGCGTACAAACAAACCTCTGGAAAGGGATGGCAGGGAGCAAACTGGTGCTGCCAGGCCAGTGGATACACCCATTTATGCCTGTGCCCTTTCCTGTGAGAATTGCCAAGGAATGGCATGCATTATTGGATCAGCTCCCTCCTGGCTGTGTTGGTGGTCAGCCACAGTGGGACGGGGAGGAGAACTGAAAAAAGTTAAAACCTATGGGCTGAGATAAGAAAGTTTTAATAATGGAAATAAAGTAAAATATAACCATCATCATCATTGCCATCATCATAGTAATGAAAAGGTGAGAGAAACAAAACCCCCAAGAGAAAAAAAACGATGCACAACACAATTGCTCATCACCTGCTGGCCAATGCCCAGCTCATCCCTGAGCAGCATTCATCCCTGCTTCCAGCTAACTCCCCCCAGTTTTAATACTGGATGTGATGTCTATAGTATGGAATATCCCTTTGGCTAGATCGGGTCAGCTGCGCCTGCTATGCTCCCTTAGAGCTTTTTGGGCAGCTCCCCCACTGACAGAGCATGAGACACTGAAAATTCCTTGAATTAAGACTGTCACTACTTGCTAACAAATAAAACATTAGTGCCTTATCGACATTATTCTCATACTAAAGCTAAAGTACAACACTGTACCACCTACTAAGAGGAAAACTGACTCTATCCCAGCCAAAATTAGGACACTGATTAAGAGAAGATTTTCAGGGGCAAGACTATTTTCCAGTGCTGTACTGCTTTTTAAAAAGGAGGCAATTCCTTGCACAGCTGGGCTGGGCAGTGAGACATAGGTGATCTTTTCATTGCAATATGGTAAAACCTATCTGCCCGTGCTACCTTGACTGCCACACTGCCTCTAACCCCAACCAGTGCTGGTGCAGCCAGCCCCCACCTTGCCTTGCTCTGCAAGCACCACTGTGGCACCGACAGTAATAACAAGGCAGCCCCTGTATTTGTTTAATGCTTTGCTGTGTGACAGCTTTTCGATATAAGTGCGCTCCGTGGCAGAAGTGGAGGTAATGAGCTTGTGTATTGGCTTAATATATCAGGCAACAACATTCATAAGTACAAGGCACCTTCTAACTACCATGAGCGATTTGTGAGCAGTGAAGATGCTATCTGCTGCCAGGAAAGGGGGCTGTGTTTTAATATGTGAAGCATGTGTTGCTGTCAGGTTTTGTCAGAGAAAGGATGGCTTATCTTGTGATCGGGCAGCTTTGAATACAACCGTGGGCACAGCACAGTGACACTAACATGGGGAGGTGAGCTCCAGAAACAGCCTTTACAGGCAGAGTGGATTGCAAGGTTTTTGTGCCCAGCAGATCCTCCCCCCTCTCTTCTTTCCCCAGTGAGGAACTTCCCTGAGAAATATGTTAAAACTGTTTCTTCTTCAGCTCTATGGTCATGCACCGGATCTGGCATGCAGCCGTGGAGTGTGCATGTAGCTCCAGCCTGACCAGACACTGGACCAGCCCCCAGGCCACTGTGAAGCTCTCACTAGTCACTGATGTGGTTCAGGTTTCTGTTATGCATGATGAGAGCAAGAGCAGGAACATACTCCCACAGTCCAGGAGTTACCCTGAAAGGGCTTTCAAGCCCATCAAGGTCCATGTTATTGCAGGAAGCTTGGGCTTAAATATTTCTCTTCTTGCTTTAGCCAATATCAGTCCTTGCTCACCAGAGCTCTAAACTCTGTTTCATGGGGAATCAGGCAAAACCTTTGGGCATGATGATTGTAGAAGATGATCTGACTTAACTGGAAGTGATCAGGAGATCAATAATGTATCGATACGCTGTTAAAATCCATCTGGTCTGAATGGGTCAGGCATCTATTCAAATGTTCACTGAGGCAGTGGAAATCTGCATTTTGTTTTAGAGGATCAGGCTATTGAGATGCAGCTTATCCTGGCCAGGATCCTACTTTCGTTCCAGTTTCTAGAGTCAAGCTGATCTTGAGTAATGTGATGTTCTCAGTATCTTCTCTCTTGTAATTTTTAACTCTTTTGCAGGCTTTTTCTTCTCCAGTACAGATGAACAGGTTTGTCTAACTTTACCCCAAGATAAGACCTCAATGTCTGCCTTGGGGAGGTAGACTCAAGGGCAGCCCAGCACTGCTCCTTTCCCAACCAGCTGCCCCTCTCCAACATGGAGCCTGCTGCACCAACCACTGGGTCTAAGCTCTTATAGCAGCTCTCAGATGCTCCTTTCATATGTTGAGAGTGAGACAGAAAGCGATTGTGAAAATTGTCTCAGCCCCGCTCATCTGGGAAAGGTTCTCTGTCAGGGTTGTGATTTTCCTGATTCCTTTTCCACAGCACTGGCAGTGGTACAAAAGCAACAAACCACAGACAAGCTCTGAGTCTAAAAGAGCTGTTGCTGTACAGCAGTCCTGTGATGACTTACTGCCAACAGACATGTGAGTTTACTATAGATCTACTTTAGGTCATAAGTGCAAAAACATATCTCGTTAATATTTAAAGATGCTTAGCACAAAAGCATGCATAATTAAACAGCACATCAGAGCTGATAATTCCAAATAATCTATCTTCTGAAAAGGGATTTTTGTAATTTGTTAACTCGTTTGAAATCCACAGCTTAGCGGCAGGAGTATGTTTGCATTACAAAATGAATAATTTTAAATGTTGGGCTGTGTCCATCCTCTCTGAGAAAAAAAGGACACATAGCATGAGAAAGGATTTTTAAACAGGCACATAGATGTGGATTCAGCCTTGCACAAAGCTCTCTGTCTGCCTGAGATATGTGTCTCATTTTTTAAAAGCAAAACTATATTCCTAGCAGGTGTAGCATTGCTTTCTTTCCCAGGATATTTGCATGTTCTGCAAGGAGCTCATTGATATTAATCATGTCCTTCTCTAGATAACTCAATAGTGAAGGCATGCCTATAATAAGAATGATCTATTAGTTAGTAAAACAAGTGACACACAAGACAAATATGAAAATATTAATGGCTTCAGGTACAAGATACTGTGAGCTTTCCATTACATCCAAAAGGCTATCTGAGCACATTCTCTGCTTAGGTGCTAAAACATCTGTGAGGAAAGAAAATGTACTTATGATCCTTTGCAAATCACACTTTTCAGAAGGGCCCAAACACAAACTGTGTGATCACAGCTACACTTCAGTGTAAGATCAAAAAGTAAACGTCAGGTGTTAAGGGCACATGCAGATCATTGATCATACAGAAGGGTTATTTACAAAGCAAATTTAAAAAAACCACTATTTTACAGGTTTTACTGAAGTTAATTCTTGAAGTTGCTGAAGTTTGCAGAGTCTTTTTTGCATGTTACAGTACTGGGACAGCAAATCCCAGAATTCACAGCTCTGCTGTGGTGAAGATGCATTGGCTGTTATCAACTCAGGACCTGGAGGTTTGGCTTAACTCCCTACCACAGGTGTATTTCCAGTTTAGGCTAATTGAGGGGAGCTACATTAGGAACTGTCACGTATTTGTGTCCTCCTCAATGCTGTGGTTTGAGTACCAGTCCAGCACTTCATTGTTGGTAGGAGTCAAATTAAAGACTAATCTGTGTGTGCTGGGTCCTGCTTTGAAGTGGCCAACACCAGTAGCAGAGGAAGAGAGGAAGGAGACAGTAGGAGTTTGCTCTCGTAACTGAAGAATGAAGCTCAGAGAGGTGTATTCAGATGGTATGGCCTGGATGTGATGGTATCCAGAGTGGATTTACCATCAACGCAGGTACCTAAATTCAGCTGACCACAAATGAGTGTCTGTCAGGGCTGCTGTACCCTGATTTATCAGGGAGTCAGGGAAGAGAGACAAGCAGCCACACCACAGCTGGCTGTGAGGGCTGACTGGTGTCACACCCGAGTCTCCTCTGGCTGTATTGGGAGCACTCACCAGGAAGGTAATCTGAATAGGTCATAATTTTCTTGAACTTAAATGTTCCAGTTATCTGTCTGAATATAGCCCAGAGAAACATTAAGGCCAGCTCATGAAATAGATCTGGTTAAATAACTAGTGCTCGCATCAATAATTAAAAAAAAAAATAAAAAAAAATGAAAGAAGGGGAATTTGGCTGTGTGACCTGGCTCCTTGGAGGGAATGCCAGAGACAACTTTCTCAATCACATTTCTACTTTGACATAACATCCCTTCAATACACACTTTGCCCATATGGAAGAATGGGACAAGATACACTTCTTGGTTCTACTCCATTTCTACCAAAAGCTGTAGAAAAGGGACTAGGAGGGAAAATCATAAAATCATCTTTGTCTCCTTGCCATCAAATGTTTTAGACTGAACAAGACATGGACAAAACAGAATGCTCCCCAGTTCCTGTTTGTGCCTCTGCTTAATAATCATTGGGAAAGAGGCAAAAGTATAAGCTTTGAATCTAGACTTACATTTTGGGTTTCTCAAAGGAAAAGAGATTTGGTTCCACTCTGTCTTTTTTGTTATTAATCTTTTTGATATTAACATGGGATGCTGCCAAAACGTCAATATTACTGTCACACTGAAAGAGCCCTGAATATCCTGTTGCAAACCACAGACCAGCATTCCATAGGTAATGAGATTCAACATTCTAATCCTGAAAATTTTCCCTGGACATCGGTACGAAGTGCAGTATCATAATGTGACATTTCATGTTAAGGTATGACTATAGGCTCACCTGGAGATGTCAGATGTGTGCCTTTCCAAGTTGAATACTCTCCTTTCTGTTTGCATCCCTCCTTTCTGGTTTTTTGTCTTTTATTGTTTATTTGGTTGGTTGGTTGGTTGGTTGGTTGGTTTTGCTTTCCTAGTGAAAATACCTCCTTAAACTGCGTTCTTTAGACAATGCCAGAGACATACAAGGAGTGCAAAGGACAGCTGAGGAGTTTTCATGAGCCTCTGGGAGTAGGATACAGCTTTGGATTAAGACACTTGAATGTAGGTACTTCCTTGTAGCTGCCAGCTTGGGAGCTGGGCATAGAAAAGCCTCTTAGAGTCAAAAGAAGGTCACTTTAGTTGCCATCTGGGATGACCTAAAACATCTTCTTGGCTTCCAGTTCCTTCTGCAGAAAAAGGTAGGTCCTTTTTCTTATCTGCCTCTGCAGACATCTAGAGTGTCTGAAGGGGTGCTAGACTCTCTTCCTTAGGGAAATGTCTCCCCCTGCTACCCACATATTGTTAATGAATATTTATATGTTTACAAGTAAATTCATGTATTCACATGTCCTAATCTGAAACTGAATCTCAGGTACGTCATTGTTCTTTGATTTTGTCTGCTTCCATCTCACTGTGGTGTGGATCAGCCTTCCCCTAAAGCTATTTCCTCAGGTCTGCAATTTCCACAAGCAGAAAGGCAAGGCAGTAAGCTGAGGTTATGGACTGATGACAATTTATGAAAATTCACTGTTTTACAGCCTCTTGCCTCTGGCTGGAGGGCAGAGGCAGCGGGAGGAGAGCATAGGGACACTGTGAGGCCACTGATGTGCTGAAGCACACCAGGTTTGCTTAATCTAGTTGAGGAATTAGCACTTTATACTTAGAATTACAGTATCTCTGGTGAGAGGAGGATAATTGATTCAAACATGCAATTTATCTGCAAGGAATTTCTTAACAGATCACTAAGTGATGCAGTTCAATGTTTCCTCTCTTCTGTGTTCGCAGCTGCCTCTTGGTTCCTCTTCTCCAAGTATCTTATGGAGCTGAAGGCAAACATGAACCAGCTGAACAACTCTGGCAGTGTTTCCTACTGGTCACTCTCCTTTAGGTGCCCCCTGACAATGGGACTTAGAGTCTTGCCCTTACCTGGGCTTTGTGCGTAGCTAAGCACTTTCTTGGTACTGAAGAGAGAGTCAGCACTGTACAAGCACATAGATAGTCTTGATGCTGGCAACGAGAAATCATGGTCTAACTAATGCTTGAAGTAAATCCTGATGGTTAACAACCTTGCTGCCTGACCAGCCTCTTCTCCCTTACAAACTCATAAAGTCACACCATCCAAGGCCAGAAAAAGTCATTTCACTACGTACTGCGTCCTGTTGAGCTTTGCAGTCCATCTATTTCTGCTCAGTTAATCCTGCACTAGACTGACTAAGCTGTGGCTGGGTCAAGCTTGTCTCTCTGCACCCAGCTGTGACCCCAAGGACAGGTCTGGGAGATGGGGACATCCCACTGGTTCTCCTGAGGAATGCCTCCCCTTGCCTGTGTTGATGTGCCTAAATCTCCATGGGTTTTACTCATGATTAAACACCTGCGAAGCTGATAAGGCCAAGAGGAGTCTTTGTCATAGGGCAGTGCCTTCCTGCCAACCTCTCTGAGAAAGAGAAGTGGGTGAAAAGGGTGAATGAAAGAACAACCTGGAAGGGAACATTTAAATATATACTATAGTCTTCTAACCTAGAGGATGCTTGTAGCCTACTGTCAGAATCCACTTAACATGGTGCACTGAGCTGCAGCTCCCCAGTTGTGAAAAGTCTCACTCTGGGCTGCTATTACCATTTCCTCCTCAGTGAAATCTGCCGCATGATTTAGTTAACAAAGCACCAAGAAAGAATACTACAGGTTGGGATGAGTTTTAGTCCAGAGTTTACCTATCTAAAATGATTAATGCATGCTTAATAACTTCAAAGATTTCCCATCTCTTCAAAAGGAGGGGGTTTCTTCAAAGCTTTCAGACAGAGAGTCTCCCTTTCGAATTGATGAAGGCACGGTCCCAGTGGAGATTTTGCATTGCCAGTATGTACCCCTTCAAAGATTTCATTGTTGGTATGCTGCATTTGAAGATTTCCTGCCCTCTGTTACCCATTTGTTTCATTTTACAAAAAAATAGGGAAAAAAAGGAAAAGAAATTCGTATCTTTGGGGTCTCCTTCAAAGCAATTTCACATCACACCCCTGAACCCTGGAGAGGAATAGTGTACACCACGTTTGGGGGTGTGCCATAGTGTAATTAGCATCTCTGGGGAATAGAGCTGCCCTTTCCTAGAAGATTTGTTTTTCTTACTGGGAACTGTCTTTGATGTGCTTTGATTCAATTGCCAGATCATTCTTCAGATTAAATGCTGAACAATAAGTTATTCATCAGCAAGTTCATCATTCAGCTGGAAGGTTTTTGGATCAAGGAGACACCCACTCATAAGTCTGAAAGGATTTAAAGGTGCTTGCAAGAATATCAGAGCAAAATCTTCCAGGATTTTTAGAAACAAAAGAAAATGCTAATCAGATGGAAATGCTAGGACTACAGGAACAGTGGCTAACTTGTTGCCTAGCTGTTTGTGGAAAGAGATGTGCAATAATATATTAACTCCTGGAGAGCATATTTTAAAAGTTTGCAGGGACTGCAAAAATTTATAGATCCTTCACTTCCACTACTCAGTTCTATCAATATAGTTTAAAGCAGATCTGGGAAAGATATAATTCTTCTAATGGTTTAATCAATTTACGAACACTGCTTTTACTCCTATTTTCCCCTGTGTAATAAATTGTTAATTAATGCGTGTCAGAAACACATAAAAAAAAAGTCCCAGCCTGTATAGGCTCCTGAGAAAAGGAGGTCATTTTTGAAAATGTACATAATCCATGTGACCTGGTACAGCTGAGTCTCCGGAGCATACTCAGAGGTGTTCACATCCCAAATAAACATTAGTGCTCTGTTGTTTTGAATGCCTTTTCTTTCTGGTTGTCCTTTGTGTTGCCCAGTGAGTGCATCCATCAACTCTTCATGGCTCAGTAATTCACGAAATTCTCTTTCCATTAAAAATAAATACTGCATTTTATATCCTCAAGATGGACCCCATATTTGATTGTCTTTTCCATGGCAGTGTATATTGAAAACTATAAAATTATAATACAACTATTAATCCCCTGTATCTGCTTGTACCTAATTTTTATTAAAAATGTATTGTGCTCCATCTGGCTCATAAATTACAATGCGGTAAAAAGGCTCCAGTTGGATTACTTCTGAAGGAGAACATATTGAAAAAAAGAAAGGCTTACTGATTAATATTTTGACTTCATATACAGTGTTACTGAGGTAGCAGCTTGATTACCATAGAAAAGAATTTGTAGTTAACTATATTGCAGATCTATTGAATGTAACAATGTGAAACTTGGGGAAAGTGGCATTTACCAAAGAAAACACATTAACATCACTGATCAAATCTTTCAAGTCGTCTTCTCCTTTTATGAATGATATAAAAAACTTACTTTGTTTCAGCAGTAAATTAACGCATTTATAGGAATGTGGCAGAACCTGGAATCACATACCATCTGTTCTCTGCCTCTCAATTGCTACCAGTGATTGGTTTTGATAGCCTCTGTAAAAAAGGCCTAGAAATAGCTGAAATAGCTTTGTCTTTAGTTTTTAATACCGTGAGAAGCAAAACTGCTTAATTATGTCTCATTTGGGAAGTAATGGGAAAGGAGAAATGAGGATATTTGGCTTAGAAGCAACTAAGGGCCTCCTTTCCCATTTTGTAGGCTTAACAGTCAACACAATATTGGGGGTAAAATTTAAAGATTAAAAAACACCCCGTGGAACTCAGTGAGTGAACTGAGAAAATTCAGCTGAAAGTTTAATTATTCCAATTTGTACTTGCTGCCTAAAACCAAACTAAACTCGTATAGTGCACCCAGTCGTTAAACTGGAGGCTGTGACTTCTCATAGGGGCAGAAGGTCACTGAAAAAATGAGCTGATTTCTATAGGCAAATGAGGACACAAGCACTTGGACTATATGGTTCTGGACACAACCCCCATGAGGCCTGGTAGTTCCATTTTCCATTCTGAAATAGTTTGATTTCAAACTCTTATTTTTCATTTAAGAAAACCCCAAAACTTGGTTTTCAAAACAGCCCTTTGCATTTTTTTTTTTTGTCTGTTTCACATCTTCTCTCATTCTTTCTCACACATGCACACCAGGCTATGCTCCCCTTTCATCAATAAGATGACTGAGAAAGTGATTTTTCTTTCACATTTGTGAGTTAAATGAGAATAACCCCCCATTATTGTCTCTACTTTGTTCCTAAAGTTTTGCCAATAATAATGTTGGCTTTATTAGCTGTGTAGGATTGAAGATGCTGTCATGGTGCCAGACCACATACCAAGATGCAGGACTGCATATGTTTTGAATTTTCCAGTTATTTGTCTTGTCCTGTTTGGTCGGCCAAAGACTCATGAGAATACCATCAAACAATGAAAAAGAAATGGAGTATTGGAAACAGCAGTGGCAGCTGCATAAAGTAGAAAGAAAAGGTTATTTAATGGTTGCCTTCCACAATGTTTTGGGCCAGCCATACAGGGAGATTTACATACACTCTCTAAAGATGTCAGTGTAAGAACATAAAGCATTATCTTTGATGTGCCATAATGCCAACTGACAAGATATACACATGATAACACTACTTTCGAGAGTAAAGTGGTATTCTTTTTGATCGCAGGTATTTACAGGCAGATGTAAAGCCCAATTCATTCCCTTCTTTATCTGATAACAAAGAGGCAGCACACAGGGTTTAATACAGAGTGAATACTGAGTAGTGAAACAAATAAAAATAACCATAGGTATTTTGGTGGCCTGCAGTATTCCTGACCTTTCTGCCCTTTTGAATAAGCAGGTTGCCAAGGCTGACCTGTATATGTGGCACCTGGATGAAACATCCAACATGGGGTATGGTCTCGCATCACATCTGAGCTTGAAGAAGTTATTTCTTTGCATTTGTGGGTACCTTCCACTATGTTCTGTTTTTACAGGTAAGTCCTCTGCAGTTTCTCTCTTTGGTTGTTGCTAAGAGCATCTGAACAATAACTGACTATGGCATCTTTGCTCACGTCTGCACAAAGCTCTTTCTAGTCCTGGGACTATGGAAAATGGAGAGCAAACATACATGTACCAATTAATGTGAGACACTGTCGCTATAACCAATCCAACTGAGTGAAGCTATTTGAGGAAAACACTAGGAAAATAATTCCAATGATTGAAACATTTTTTCATTAATTTCAGAATTTTCACTCCAACACCTTCATCCTGCCTTTACTTCGCTCTCTTTCTCTTTCCAAAAGTGAAACACAAGGCTCTAAGACTACAACTCCTCTGAGGAAAAAGTTAAAAGTACAGGCTGAAATTTCTTGTATTTCTATGGAAAAGATGAGGAAAGATATCCCACACCAAGGGAATACATCTTGAGGGTTAAAATTCACATTAAGTTTAAATTCCAATATTTGAATGTTTAATTTTCTTGAAATTGAGAATATTCTTCAATGAATAAAAAGAAGGGTAGCTTCAAATTCACATATAATACTTAGGATTTCTGAATGACTACTGAGAAAACTGTTTCACAAAACCTATGGGAAAGATAATGACGCAGTCAGCTGAGGAATTTCCTATCAAAGACTTCTGTGGGTGCCCATGTTCATGATTCATTATGTATCATTTATTATATGTTATTTATTATTGTCAGTCAGTACTTTCTAGAGGTCTCTTGTCTTCATAAGTCAGCAGAGTCATAGCACAAATACAGGTCTTGGGATTCATACACTTCTTTGTCCAGTTTAAGCTTCCTGGATGTTGCCAAACGGTCTGTGTTACTCAGCTCCCACATGCAGTACAACACCACCAGACCACTACCTTAGGGGGCTGAACTCTAATAAAGGCACAAAAAAAGTTTTTTTATCATTATCCACTTGACCCACTCAGCAGCAACATCCTGCAGGCAGATGTGCTGCCTAACATTTACTAGTGCTGGGATTTGAGGCTGTTTGATGTATCCAATTGAATAACCTCCAGAACTGTCCTGGCTTGTGTGGGGACATTCTTTTTTCTTCTATCGAAAACAGCTCCTCCTTTTACATAAGCCAGAAAGCAAGGCCAGAAGTTCCCTGTATTTGATGCTTTTCAACATATCCAAGCTTACAAATGGATAATGAAATATGGCACCTGCAGGAGTTCGTGGCAGTATTAAAAAAGGTGAAATATTAAACAGGGGAAAGAAATCACTAGCTCTGTCCGTTCGTTATTGTTCTACTAAAAAGTGTCCCAAGGGATTTCAAGCATAGAATTCTAGATCTGTGTGGATGAACAATCCTTGAGTATAGTGGGTGAATGATTCCTAAAGATACACTGGTGCCATTTAGTCTTGTGATCAACTATTTCAGTGATCCACCAACCATACTCTCTTGGGATGGGCCAGGCTCACTCTGAAGGAGCCCTTTGCTGTGTGATCTGTAGTTAGTGGATCTCCAGGTGATTTTGGAACTGTACCTTTTAGGTCATGTAATTGCTCTTTGAAAGTGCACAAGGGCTCAGCACACTTAGATGCACCTCAGAGCTTCCTCAAAACACCTTGGGCTCTGTCCTATACACATCGATTGATGGAGCCATTAAGAACTGAATGGACGGACAGTAATGATTCCATTTGGACCGATCCAATTTCAATGACATTGTCTCATACAATTCCATTAACATTGGAGCTGTTACAACCTCAGTGACAGATTATTATTTCTTTTAAAAAAGGAAAAGGAAATTAACACAATATATTGAATTGCACTGAATTGAGACAATAAATAATGGAATGTACCAGACACTAACCTCTCCCTTCTGTAATTCCAGGAGGAAAAATAGACATATTTACCACGAAGTTGATGACATATGTAGCACTTAAGTTAAAATATGTGGCAAATCCTTATAACATATGGGTAGAATTATAAAACTGGCTAGATCTCATATTGACTGCAATATAACTTCAGGTGTAGAATTAGACAGAAAGTATCTGTCTATATCTATCTAACAATGCTCCTTGCTGTATTCACTGAGCAAAACACACTGCTAAGTCCTTTGTAATGGAAGAAACTAATTTAAAAAGCAAAGTTTTTCAGAAGACATATAGGACCAGTGGCAAAATGAAGAGGGACCCGCAACTCCCTACAGGAATATTTGTGTGGGCAGAGGAAGGGTAGGTATGTGTAAGTGTACCCAGAAGCCTGTCCTTTCCTCCTGGACTACTTGAGAGCATAATCTAAGCAGCTCTCTTCCCCAAGTGGAACATACCATAGTAGAAGGTCTTATATGAAAAGCTTTTGTTTGGCAAAAAGGATTTGTTTTGACTAAGATTTCTATTATAAATCACAATCTCTGAGAGATCCACGCTCCTCGTTCATCTGATTTGCATAGCTCCATTCCTATTAAACAGTACTGATGCAAAATGTACTGTCTGAAGAGTCTGATGCTGAAAACAGCACATTAGTCCTTGAGTTGGTCCATGGGTTCAGCTTCAGAATGAATGTCATGATCTTGGAAGATTCAGTTTGTAGTAGCTATTGCCACTCGATACCCAGCACTTCAAGATCCATTTCTTGAATGCACAACAAGCACATATTATTGTAATTATACCAAGCAGGACTGTGCTAAGAAGCTGTGACTTCCATCTTCGTGATATTGTCCACTCCTTAATCCTGGCTAGCATAAGACAATAACATAGGCATGTAACAGTGGCCATGCAGGTGAGAGAATGTGCAGAGGAACATATTCAAAAGTGAATGCATAAATGATGTAGCAGTGAATTTGCCAATCCACTTGCTGCATCCCCTTTTAAATGCATTTTCTTTCAGCAAACTTTCCAGGCTTTTCTAGCCCACCTGAGTAATTCCTGTGCACTTGTGGTGTGGCAATTTGCTATATACTGCATTCAGAGATGGTAAGGTTGTTTGTCCTTTTTCTGCAAGTCCCTCATTTCCAGCATCCAATGCTTCAGACCTCATCAGCTCTGCTGCAATTCCCTGCCCTATGCAGTAAGAGATTAGACAGAGGAAGCACAAGGACCTTTCCTACAGCGTTCAGGTGAGTTTAAAGCCCCTTACATTAACTCCTTTGTCTTCAGTGGAGATAAACAAGCTACTGCAATATCAGAGAGAAGATAATCAGATGTGGCTTTTGGCAATGCCTGGCAGAATCAGGTCTGATGGAAATGTAGATGTTTGCAGCTGCTGAGGGAACTCCCCTAGAGATCCACCAGATTTTTCAAACCTTGCTTGTCAATAAGCTTGCTGATTGAATGACTGTCTCCAAAATCATTCCTAAGGGCCTTGAGTCTTTGGCTCTTAATACTTTCTGCATAGATTTTCTTTGTGCTTATTAAGCTCAGTTTTCCATTAACAGGGCATGGTTGGTTTTTTGTTTGGGTTTTTTTTTTTGTGTGTAGCCCTTTGTTCTTGTGAGCAATTGGTACCTTTTTATTTTTTTTAATCTATGCCTTTCCTGCCCTAATCTAAAGCACTAGAACAAAAAAATATGTGAATTCCAGACCTTATGATTTATCTCACTTGTATCTATATCTTATATAAGAAATCTGCACACCAGTGCTTTCCCTTAGGCTGGATGATGCTCAGGGACGTTTCTTTTGCAAACATCTCACTCTGGAATCTAACCTTTCTCGAGCTGAAGCCACAGTCCATTCAGCTTCTCACAATGCCAGAACAGTTGCACACTGTGCAAAGTGCATCTGTTTGAAATGTAATTGCGCTCATAATGGGAAACAAGTTTCAGCTTTAATTAGAACGAGAGAATTACTTTCCTCTCTAATCTTGCAGGACTGCTCAGAGCAGGTCTGCCTATCAATACGTGTAGTGTATCTGCTTCCCTTTGTTTGCTTTAAACACCCAGAGTCTGCACACAGTTGTAGGTACCAGAGGGAAAATTTGTGTCTCATACAGTGACAGAGGGAAGCAGACGTGTTCCCTGCTCCCTGAGCTGGCATCCCCTACACCATCATGAAGTCCCTGCCATGCAGGTGAGAGCATGTGGGGCAGGATAGGACAGGGAAGAGCATAACAGGAGAAGTAATGGCAATTTTTTTGGAAATCAGCTGCTGTTGACTACGAGGTGTTGACATAAAGCTGAAGCAACTGACTGATGTTTTTTTGCAAGAGCAAAGTTTGATCCCGACAGGAAAAAAACCCAGTAATTCAGAGTTATCATTCTCTTTTCATCCTGCTCATATCTACATTTTGTCTTTGTCATTTCTACAGATTCATCTCTGCAGCTGTGGAAATAATTAAAATAACTGGAATGCTTGTGGATGGCTGTAGTCGAGTCTTACCACAGAGACAGCAGTGTGGTTAGTGTTGGCTGTAGATCTGTAAAGCCTGTCTTTGTAATATTCACCTTTTGATACTCTTAAGCTGCCTTTGTAAAGCCGTTGTTGTTGTTCTGTAATCTCAGGAGTGGTTCACTGCACACTAAGACCATTTTTTCAGTCACTTCAGGTACTACAAGTAGTTATGGGATTTTTTCCCTTCCCTTAATTAACACAGTGGAGAAGTTTCATTTTGCTGCAAATTGTCTTCTTCATAGATTAGCTGATTATTTTGTAACATTATTAGGATACAGGAAATAACACTAAAAAAACCTGTAGCAATAGAAGCTAAAAATCCCAGGTAGGAGGAGAGATGACACACTGAGTTCTGGTCAGCAGGGATCTTCACAGATTCTCCTTGCCTCGAGGGAAAAAGAGGGAATCACTGTTTTCACTTTACCTTGTCATCTGACCCCATCTGGCTCCTACCAGCAAGACCTTCTCTCAAACTGCTCAGAAAGGCTTGTATTCTGGTCTAAGCTTGTATGTATTAATAAACACTCATAAATCACTCTGATTTTGAAACAATTTTTTACAAGTAGTAGACTTTTTCATAAGATTTAGGTACAATAAGTATCTAAATTTCACTTTAGATCACTTCAAAAGGAGGAGATTTGTGACATATCCTATTAGTTTTACAGAGTTTAGGGTATGTGTGGTTTTTTACGTGTTTGACTTTACAGTCAGTTTTGTATTTAAACACAGAGGAAGGAGGAATATAATCAGGTTCCATCAGTGTAACCTATCAATTTATAATGATATCTTTTCTTCCACTTATAAAGAAATTGGCACATTCATTTATACATATTGTTAATTATCTTCACTCTGGTGATCTAAATATTCCTCACAGCTAAATGACTGCAGCATCTTGGATCATCCTGAATTTAAAGGAAAAAAAAATAGAAAAGGAAAAAGGCATACACAAAACATAATGAGACTCCCATGGGTTTAAAAATGTCTCTGCATATTCTGAGCATCTATAGAGCCATTTAAATGAAAGAGATATTGAAAAAAAAGAAAAAAGAGAAAACCTCCTTACCTTAAAGATACACACAGACATAAAAACTTATTCCCCATGGAAATTGTGCTTCTAAATGACAATTCACTTTTATGAACAGTTTTATTACAAAATAGATTTCCTGCAGCTTATTTCATCAGTTGTCCCACTCTGCTGCTACTTTCCACTGCCTCTCTAACTTCTTGTTATCTAAGTACGGGTACATTAATTGCTATATGATGTAAGAGAATGGGCTGCATGCCAGAGCCATAAGCAGGGAAGCATTTTTCCTGGCAGGTCTCACTGACGATGCCTGCACCCAGCTGACTGTGTAGCAGTATTTAAGCAATATTTCCATGTGATGGATTAAGTGTCATTGATGGATGTGGGTAATGGAATCTCCCGAGTGTCATTTTAACAAGACATATATGTTGTTGGACGTATTTCACAAGTCTCTGTAATAATGCATTAGTCTCACTGAGAAGGAATAGGTGATTAGTAGCACTAATTAGAAAGTTCTTGGAGACAGACTTTGGTTGATAAAGTATGGTGTGAGCTTTCAGTCATTAACAATACTGCAATGAGTTCAAGGTAGAATCAATCTAGGAGGGTGATTGCACAGATGACACAAAAAATTATACATTCCTTATTAATATATTGATTTGCATTCTAAATTAAGTGATGGTGTTTAATAAAGAAGAAAAAGAAGAAAGGAATCTTTTTTTCTATTTTATTTGCTGTGTGAGTGATGTGTAGTTCAGTTTCCAAGTGAGGAGTTTAATCTTCTGTTATCTGCAGCAAGACGTGCATTTATGGCAAAAGAAAAAGAGAAGCACAACAGAGGGAATTACCTTGGGAAAGCTCATTATCTTGGATCTGGGTGGGCTGGGAAGCCTTTCACAAACATTACCAGTCATTTCTTTGCTTTCTGTGTGGCAAAAGTGAAGAAGAAATCAATTTCTCATTCTAT
Source organism: Empidonax traillii (assembly GCF_003031625.1). Classification (NCBI taxonomy): domain Eukaryota; kingdom Metazoa; phylum Chordata; class Aves; order Passeriformes; family Tyrannidae; genus Empidonax; species Empidonax traillii. The sequence continues at coordinate 100,029 of NW_020956536.1, forward strand.
GATTTCCATTTGCAATTACCAAAGCTGGGGGAATCTTGGAAATTGATGAGAAATGAGTAATATTTATGGTTCCATTCAAAATGTTCACCCATCTGGACCAGTCCTCACTGGGAAATAACCCTGAACCCAGCCATCAGGAGGCCACATGCAGTCTTTGCAGAATTGGGCTAGAGGCAATAGCTGGCTATCTCTGCTTCCAATCTCACACGTTACTGTCGAGTGGATCAACAACCGTTTAATTCCACTAAACCACATCATAGCTCGGCCAGTAGTTGGAGCCCGTGCATGGAAGGAAGGAAAGTCTGGATCTGTGGAACCATCCAGCAACAAAGTCACTTTGTCTCATTCCAGTTGTTTGACTTTCCCGTATGACTTTCCCCTAAACCTTAGGGTCGCAGGGTTGGTATCATCTGTAGGTAGCTTTCTCTTGTGCTGCCACTCAAATGAGCAGCTATTCCTGCCCTGGAAGTGGAGATAGCAGGCAAGGCAGTATTTTGGGTCTGTGCTCCACTGGAAAAAAAAAAAAAAAGCCCCATTTAACAAAAAAAAAACCAAACCAAACCAAACCAAAAAATAGTAATAAAAAAAAAAAGCCCTCACCAAAACCAAAACCAAAACAAAAAATAAAACACAAAAAAATTTTAAAACGTGTACATATGCAGTCTAGTTCCTTAATAAAGGCCTCTTCTGTCTGCCACTCTTTTTGGGCATTCAGCTCCCTTTTCTCCTTTGTTCTACTGGACTTAGTTGTATCAAACTATTATTTGAATAATTCTCCGAGGTTCGGATAAGAGGCACATCATACACATACCAAATGAAGAACGCTCATTTGTGACCTCCATGTCCCCAGATGTGCAGTAGCCCCACGTTCTAGTAATTTCACAGCAAGCCAGTGTAACTTAACTTCAGACAACATGGACACATTGAAGGGAATACATAGGCTGCAATAAAGTGGCCTTCAAGTGTCCTTTCTTCCTCTGGAAGCAAGTCTGGTTGGGAACTGATGCAGCCTCAGATTTCAACCTGAAGAAGAGCTGACGTGGCTGAGAGAGACACCACATGTGGGATCTTGTAAGCTCACCCAGTCTTACATGCCAGGCAGAGCAAGATATGATGGAAAGGGCTGCTTCTCTCTATCTTAGCAACAGATATTGTCCCATTAAAACACAAAGGTTGTGAGATTGATGCCTGCCTCCCCCTTTAGTCTATCCCTGGTGTCATGTACACATGTCTATCACATGTATTAGACTACAGTCCGTCCTTGAAATCATCTGTCTGTAGAGTGGGATAAAAATGACTTTCTGCTCCTTAGAGAAAACTGTGTGTTTTGGGATAGGCTGTCCCTTAGCTTCTCTGTGTTGAAGGAGGCTTCACAGCATAGCGCGTATCACCTGCTGAGGTAATAAGAAATGGAGAATCTCTCAGTGGCACAGGACATCTGGGTTTAGGGGGAGGAAAGTGGTAAGCTGGGAAAACAGGTGTCCAGAACTGAAGCTGAGCCTTTCAAGAATTGCATTTTTAGCAGATGCTCAGGACTAAGTTCTGCTGCTTGATAATTAGCAGAATGGGCATAAGAAACCAGCCCCAGCCGTGAGTGCCTTTTGAAGATTCTGCATTTCTGATGAGCTATTCAGATCATTTGGAGAAAAGATTTTCTTTTCACTAGTTAAAAAAAAAAAAAAAAAAAAAAAAAAAAAAAAGAAAAAAAAAGGAAAAAGGCAGATGGTTTCTATTACAAAAACCCACACCAAAAAAAAACATCTGCTCAGAGATTTCCCTGGGACTTCTTTGCAGCCTGTTCCCTGTGTGCCTGACTGAAGGCCTGGCATGCTTCGTTTTTGATGTTTGAAGTTTATGGCATGGCAAGGCAGAGGTTTAACAACTCACCCTGTATGTGCTA
>NW_020956536.1:102209-146073 GCF_003031625.1 Empidonax traillii
GATGGTTTCTATTACAAAAACCCACACCAAAAAAAAACATCTGCTCAGAGATTTCCCTGGGACTTCTTTGCAGCCTGTTCCCTGTGTGCCTGACTGAAGGCCTGGCATGCTTCGTTTTTGATGTTTGAAGTTTATGGCATGGCAAGGCAGAGGTTTAACAACTCACCCTGTATGTGCTAGGGAGAAATTAAAAACTGCACACTGCCAGGAAGAAACAGGGTCAGTAGGTGTTAGCAAATCCTCTTAAGAAGGCTGAGTCAGAACTGAAAGCTCCTCTTTAATCAAAAGATTTCTCCAAATCTTGTCTTGTCCTGAAGATTAGAGACAAATGAAAGGTCTCCAAGGAATTTATCTTTTTTTAACTAGAATTCCCCTAAATTTTGGATACCAGCCCATGCTTAAAACTTAGGAAGCTAATTTCAAGTCCTTTTCAGATATTTTTGCAAGAAATAGAGCTGTTTACAGGAACACGTGCACAGGAGGCCTTATTAAAGGAAGAAAAATATCTTTTTATGAACACTTTCAAGTACCAAAAAGGAAGGACACCAGTGTGTAGGAAAGTAGTGGGAACTATAAACACCTTTATGTTTGAACATAAAGAAATTATGAGCTTGTTTAAGCATAATGGGTACTGGTCAGAAGATAAACTATGAGAACCTGGAGTAGAGGGAGTTTCACAGTGAATACATTTGTTTTATTCTGTTTATTCCTCCAGCGTTCTGTGCAGGAAGGTCATAAAGAGTCTTGGGAGAGCAGTTTGAAAGCTCTCTGTTTTGTCTCTGCTAATCACTGCATTTGGAAAACTGTAAGTTACCAAAAAAAAAAACCAAAGAAATAAAACTTCCTATACAATCTGCAGAAAGTTCAAAAGGTAGAAACACAAGTGTTAAGCTGAACTCACAGGATACTTTTTGCCCAGGTTCCTCACTCCACAATGACCAACTCTTGCAAGGAAGGGTGATGGGTTCCTCTCTGTTCATCTCTCTGCTTCCCCTGAATCTCAGAAAAACCTCTGCCTTCTTGATTAATTCCCTTTGGGAAGAAGCAACAGCAGGTTCAAACCCTTTTTAAGAAGACTGTAAAGGGTTCCAGGGTGGTGACTGGCTTAGACTTGTGCATCTCACTTTAGACTATCTGGAACATGTAAATCCAACCAGTGGTGTTTGAGCCTGGCTCTACATGTTGTCAGTTTGAGAAATAACAGGGACAGATGTTGATGTAATGTGTAACATACGCAGCACAAAGTAAAACAACAAGTCCATCACCAAGATATGAAGAAGAGAGACTTTCTTCACCTCATCATCTTGTGGAGAGGCTCCTTTCTGCCTTTGATAGACACCAGCTTTCTGGCAGTACAGTCAAGGCTGCCATTAACATTTTGATCCTGACTCTCTCCATGCATATTCTTCAGCATTTTAGTTCTGGATCAGGCTGTTCTTTCAAAGCACGTAATCTGATTTTTTTTCTACTTACCACACTTTGGCCGATGTTTATGAACAGCACAAAATTGAAGCACACAAAATTGGATTTCTTTTTGGCTGAAACTTAACCAGACGTGCACCAGTATGCAGCTTCTAAAGGGAATTCAATACATGACAACACTGCTGCTCAGGAATGAAGCCACTTACACCATATAATGTAGTATTGGGTGCTCAGCACCAGGGGTTTAATTCTGCAGACCCACTCCTGACTGAACAGCTTTGTAATTTATAAGACACTGTGTATTAAGGCTTTCTTCAAGTTTGGGATGCTCAACACCGGAATTAGATGAAGCTGATCCAAGCGAAATATAGTTACATCTTGTTTAAAAAGGTGATGATAAATGGTATTTTGAAATGTGTGTACAGGACATTTAGCATGGGACAAAACGTTAGTGACACTTCCCAATCTGACCATTGACTAGACTCACCCATCTTTCATGTCCTCTGTTATCCCAAGGGTTGGCAGTTCACAGCCTCTTCTCAGGGACTCCCACTCAGAGATCAATCTACACTTCAGTCTACATCTCAGTCTGCAGCTTGACCAAGAGTATTCCTCAACAAAAAGGTAAAGGTGAGAGAAGAGATCTGAGACCTGGTTTTAGAAGGCAGGGCTGATGCTGTTAAGGGGCTGTATCACTTCTAAAGCTCCTAAAGCTTACAAAGTACAGTCTATCTGACAGGGGTTGTCATATTAGAGAAGTTCTGAGCCTGTAGAAATCCATCACAGCCAAGTAGACTTTTGATTTCAAGCAGTCTGTGGGAAGAGATTTCTATGTCATTTAAACAAAGATCTACTTTTTCATGAAAAGCAGAGAGCAGTTTTCCTACAGTACAAACTGTGTGGAAAGGCTTGTATACTTCTTTCTGAGTGGACCTTACTTGCACATTTGATATAAATTTAATCGTTAAACATGCCATTCTTTTTTATTAAAATAATAACATCTTCCTGTTAATCGAGTTTCTTGAAACTCAGCAGTTTTACCTGCTTATTTATGGAAACATCAAAGTATGGGCACTCTCATTACAGTCTGTAAATAACCAGGGTTATGTCCTTGATCGGTGAAATATTAGAGTGCTGTATGAGTGGGAGTGTCTGGCTGTTACTCCTGGGAGGCTATAACACTGCACAGAAAATAATTACCTTTTTTTTTTTTTTTTTTTTTGTATTTTTGATAATACAGTCATCCTTTACTGATGGGGTATCTTTCATGAATGATCTGCTGGTCTTTTATACTGTCTTCTGTAACACCCCAAACAGAAGCTGAAGAAATCATCAGGCTCCCCAACCTTATGGTTCTCTGTATATTAATCTTTCAAACAAGTCCATGCAGAGCAGGAAGACACAACCCAGTCTATTTTCATGCATTAAGTGATGGGGAAAGGATGTCAGAGAAGAGAACTAAAGTTTGCTTGTGAAGTCCTGTTGCATACCACTTCAGTTCAACCCTTCTAGTGTTTTTCCACCCGATGACAGACCAAAAGGGTTGTATACAGCAGGGATGTCTTGAAAGGAGGCATTTTAAGATGACAGCCAGCAGTGCTGGCTCTACAGTTGCTCACTTCTGTGAGAACTGTAAGCACAACATGTATTTTAAGAATTTTACAGTGATTCCCACACCTCCAAAGGATGGAGATTTCACTGCACAACTTGGAGTTCCTGTTGGAAAGGTCTCACTATATGAAAGCCAAAGAATTGCAGAAGCAACCCTATTAGTGAACCTGGGAAGCTGGATCTCTGTGGGGCCACATTGGAGCTGTTCCACAGGAGACACTGGCACCCAACAAGCGAGGACATGAAATAAACCCTGAATATCCATGTCTGCCTGACTAGCACAGAAAACTGCACCTATGTGGTAATACAAGTGGAGCAAATGAATTTCAGTTACTGGCCTTGGCCTGACATATTCTGCCCCAGGTTTGTGTAGTCATCATGGTACTTAAGCTAATCTGCTCTTCCTGTGCACTGTACATGTACAAGAACAGGAGCATTTGCGCTCTCAGTCACCTCATCTCTAAGGATGAGAAGTACTCGTAGCATGTTTTGCTTGGCCAGACCCAGTAATTATCCATCCCATTTGCAATTGTTCATCACTTCAGCATTTATTCATTTTTCATCCTTTACTCGTGTAGATGAGTTGTTAGGCGTAGAAAGGTGAAATCCATTGTCAAAATATTCTTCCTGCCAACACAGTGTCTGTGATATTTACATTTGTGATGCACTGATGAGTAAAACTAAGACTTATGTGTGAGCAAGGTTCATGGACAAAGGCTTGGTTTGACATGAGAGCCTCTTCAGGGAATGGAATACGAGGTTTCTGCCACTCCTTAGCACACAACTAGTACATTGTGTGAATACTTGTCTGTCCTCTGTCCTCAGAGTTTCCCAAATATTTGCAGTTTTACCTGTAGCTATTGCTTCATTTTAGCATTTCTCCAAACATTAAATGTTCTGAGCAAATACATTGATGGAGTTCAGCCTGCTACCAAATCACTTGTGCTTTACAGAGATGTGTAAATTGCTTATACTATTATTCTTTCCTTTCTGACCTCTTTCTCCACAATTTTATTCTCATTTAGCTGTTCTTGCACAATGACATGTGCTAAGTGTTCCCTTCAGCATATGAATGTCAAGTTAACCTGAGGTTAAATTATAGCTTGCTAAAGGGGAGCCTTGAACCATGTGATGTCATGCTTCCATTTCTTTCTTGCTAGGGGTGGAGGTAAGGGGCAGAGGGAGGAGGAAGAGGTTTAGTGGTAGCATTTAACAAAATATCCAGACTCTAGCTTTATGATTTTGCTCTTTATTCACACTCTTACTTAAGGTGTATGCTATGCTTTTGTGTCTGTTAAACAACATCTGAAGAAGTTGGAATACATTAGCATTTTAAGTACCATGAAAATGTAGAGGGTACCATCTGGGACTCTGCAAATTGTAATATGAAGAAACAAGTTGTATTTAAAAGCTGCATATAATGTTTGGAATAAAATCTGTGTTTTCTTAACGGCTGAGAACAAAACATTCTCTAAAACAAGGCTTAGCTGCCTGGGCTCTCCCTGGTGGCCCAATGCTGCATGAAAAGGAGAAGGGGAGTCCCACTTCATATAGTTTTCCTCCCTTGATAGGAAGAAAAGTCTTGATGGCGTTTTTTTTTGTTTGCTCACTTTCTCGCTCTGTAGGCAATGCTAAGAACTCATGTGCTGTGCTCCCAAATTAAAAAAAAAAAAAAAAAAAAAAAAAAAAAAAAAACACCAAAACAAACCCAACAACAGTTTCACAGGAATTTATCTGAAAAAACCCTGTTTTTCTAATTCCTTTTTCAAGGTTCACTTGCCCACGGCTACTCATCAAGCCTCTCCACCCTGTCTAGTATATCTGGGGAGCAGGTACCTCTCCTGTGAGCAGCCCAGTGCTCTCAGTAAACCACTTCACTTCTCTGTGCCAGTGACTGATTTTGTCCTGATTTTACTTACCTGCCAAATGACTGTTTTGCTACTTCACTCAGAGTTCCAAGCATGGAAACTGCAGTATTAAAAAAAAAAAAAAGAAAAAAAAGGCAAGTGAAAATTAGACCAAGTTAGCTAAGAAGCTTCTCTGCTCTAGTGTTTTCTTATGAGCTTTGTCAAAGCTGCATTTCAGGGTAGTCATGCAGGATTCACATGCTCCGATTTGCCTTGGCCGGGTTGAAGGTGAGCTGATCCAAAGTGAAAAGATTAATGCCCAGATTAACTGAGGATAGGCTATTCTGCTTGTGGTGTTAGATTCATATAAACCTTGGATTATTAACACACAGAGCATTCTGGAGACAATCTTTTGACACTGAATATGGTGAGTGGGGGCTCTGCACAAGTTCCTCATTTCACTCACGATTGATTTCCCTGGCATTTGAGTGTGTGCTTGGAGCTAAGCTTGCTGTAAGTGTGCTGCTAAGCTTAATCCTGCATAGGAACCTGAGGCAGGTTCTTGTGAAATATGTCACACACAGCACACAGCAAGATGGCAAAGCAAGTAAGTTTTATTACCAGAGTATACAGTGCCAATATGGGTCTTGCAGCTCTTAATGTATCTCTAGCGAAAGAAAACTTTGTACCATGGAACATCACTATACAGTCTTCCTGTCTGCATCAAGATGTACACACTGCTGTTCTGGCTTTGGATATCACCCAGGAAGTATGGGATGGATCTGCTCTTGCAAGAGAAGAACTGCACCTTCTGAAATGGGATCTGGGCTGTCCAACAGGGGAAGCAGCTGGAAAGGAAGAAAAGAGATGGGCTGGCTGTTACTGATGTGTCCTCCCATAGCTGAACTGGGCTAAACACAAACCCAGTGCTGAGGAAGCATCTAAAGAATCTTGTCTTCTGTTTCCTTGTGCAGGGGAAATACTGTACTGGTTAAGGTTATGGGGTAGAGTTTGTTCCTCCAGAGAAATGGATATAGGATTGCTGAGAGTAGATCAGAGAGTTACAAGATGCAGTTTCCCACAGGCTCTGCTTTTGCTTCTAGGTAACAACTGGCTATATGTAATTGGTAAATCAAGAGTCTTGTTGCTTTAAGGCAAAAGAACAGTGCATCCAGGAGTACAAACCCTAAATAATGAATAATAAGAGTAATGTTATTGAACAGCTGCAACACTGCAATGAGTGCTTAAATGTCAGCTTTAAAAACCTATATGCCAAATATATATTTTCTCAGAGAGAATTTTTACCTTAATGCTCGCTAATGAAAAATATAGCTAAAAGATTTATAATTACAGAGGCACACTTAGAAAAGATTTACAAGTATCAGTGTATCTACTGAGCTGAAAGAAAATCCATTAAGTTTTGTACCCTAAAAATGGCTGCTGCCTTCCCTGTTCCCAAACATAATAGTATGAGTAGATGTTTTTCCTGTGAACATTCATTAAATGCTCCTCAGGCATAATCTAAATGACAGCAGAGCTTCAAGACACAAATCACTCTCATGTATCCTCACACTGGATCATTCATTTAAATATGTACGTGTCTCTTCTTTTCTCTTTTTTTATAATGATGCCTTTCTGTTGCAAGAAGAGATGTTTGATTGCTCTTTACAGGTAACATTTTTTTTTACTTCTTTTTAAAAATCATTAGCATAATAGAAGAGTGACATTTCTCCATTTAAATGATGCACTAATAAGACAGAGGACTTTAAAATACATTTTTGCTCTTTTCCTCTTAATGGAAATAATTCTCTAAAACAAATTGCCTGAACCTAAAGGATGTTATTGTCACCCTCCCCCAAATAAACTTCTTTTTACAAGGAAAACCTGAATACAAATGAAATACTTTAGTATACAGAGGGTGAAAAAAACTGGGTAAATTGAATGAAAATGGAGTATTAAAGGAAATTAGGAGCATATGTTGCTTTTTTGAAAAGTCGCAAACATTATTGTAAGTCTTTTAAATTGGCTGATTGTTGATAGAAGACTGAAATGAAGTAGGACAGAGATGCATAAAGTAGGCTCCTAATGCACTGCTGTATTCATCAGGTTAGAACTGAAGGGAATAGCAAGGCTTATCCTAAAAGGAAAATGAGGCAGGGAGGATTATTGTCTGATGCAGAGGAAAAGATGAGATAAATTCCATTTAGAGGTCAGCCTGTCATTGCCCTAACTTGGCTGCTTGGTAAAGGGAAGGAAGCTGTCTTAGCAAAATCTTCCAGGTGCTATTGTCCTCATGGGGGTGGGATGAAAAGCCACGGGAGACCTTTCCCTGAAATGGGAGCAACTAAGCAATGACTCTTGCTTGGATAATGTCAGTCACTGATGCAGAACATACATTATCATGTTTGCAGAGATGTTGTTGTTAATGCCCCCAGCACAATGGAGTTGCTAAATTCCAAAGCCAGACTGCCTCAGCAGTGGAGGCCTGGCTAGGGCTCCACAGAATGTCTTGGGTGTTTCCTCACTGAAGTGACGTCCTGAGGCAATGACAAGGCAGCAGTGTTGCAAAGACCCCTGCCTGCTCCCAGGATTGCTGGGTGTAGGAGCATCTTCCCTGTGTAGGAGGGAACAAAAATGTGGGCAACCTCTAACTTGAGGATTTTGTATGAAGACACCTAAGCCAGTTGCAGAGACTACTAACCTAGATTCACTGCTGATTAGATATCAAAGACAGTTACACCCATATTTATACTTATCAGAGTCAGGTGCCTCTATCCCATGAGTCTGTCACTCTACTTCGCATTCCTCTCCACTTCTCCCCCTCAGGGAGGAGCAGTACATCAGCAAAGCACACAAATCAATGTTACCGATGTCTTTCTTTGCATTCACTTACTCTCTTGATAGCAGCTTTTTCCCTCTCCATGGATCACTTTACTATAATTTAAAGTCATCATACACCATCATCTATTTCCATTCCTGCAGTTTAGTGTCTTTCAGAGGTTGTGTGTAAAGCAGCTTCAATTCGCAGGTGTAGCTTAAACAGTTATGGATCAGATCCAACTCTCAGGGACATCCACTGGGATGTTGCTGCAAGTTCAATTCCCTCTGCAAAAGGCAAACAGCATGGTCAAGAAGGAGGGGATGCTGAATGTGATGATTTACCTGTCACTGACCTCTGGACCAAGATATCAGAGCTTATTTTCTTATCTGATGTGGAAACTCAGGAGAATTCTGTGATCATCATGATTCTGTTCACTTCTCCTTGAAACATGCCACATTAACTTGCAAAGAAGGTACGTGGGCTGGAGATTAAAATGAGTTTGTAGGACATCCATATTAGCAGTGGAGGGCACAATTCTGCTTTTAATTCAACGACAGCAAAGTTGAACCTGGTGGGATTATGTCACATCACCTCAATATAAAAGAAGATATACCTAAAATGTATAAAAGTGTTTTTCTGGATTCTACAGAAAACAGGATTGATTATATCTGGTGTTTCGCTGCTTGGAAGAAGCCCATCTCCCTGTTCCAGTAAGCAGTGGTATCTTATAATTAGAAAGCATCTGACTCTGTCTGTCTTGTAGAGCTAATATGGTACAACAGTATTTCTGATTGCTTCAGAAAATAGCCAGCAGTATGAGCAGTGATGTGAGAACCAAAGCCGTCTGGCTCTCTAACAGAGCCAGAGTCTTTATTCCTACATAAGTGTAAACGCAGCTTGATGTCCTCAGCCTTTTCTCTCTTCTGTAGAATTTGCTGTAGCTGAGAGGCCAGATGCCCTCTGACTGCACTCCAGGATTGCTAACATCGTTTGTGGATACAGGTCATTGACACAGATAATGTAATAACTAAACACACAAAGTACTTCCCAAGCTGGTCTTTACATAAACTGCACCATTGCTCATGGGCTCCAGCATGCGTTTGTTTTCCTGTTCATCATTTTTGCTGTCTGATTTCCACACACTGAGAAGTGTTCTGCAGGGACAAGGGCTTATGGCCCCTTGCCATAGCTTCAGCTTCCTGTACCTCAACTCCCACCTGAAGGGTGGGAATGAAGACTTTTCCTTAGCACATTAAAGTTGCAAGGTGACGTAGTTAGCAGGCTATATCATGTAGCTATTTCCTTTGGTTAAGAGTTTTACAAGGAGGAGATTCTCACAGTAAAATATGCAGGTTTTCTACAGATATAACTCCACCATATTGGAATATGTCAAGGCCTTTATACACAAGGTAGTGAATCTGTCTGCTCTTCTATGAAAATGGAAATAGTAGAACAGGGACTAAATTCTTTTAATTGGATGTTCACCATGTTTTTTATCTGTTGTGTGTTGAAGGTTTTTTTTCCTCCTAGAGAGATTAAGTGTTCCTCAAGCATGTTGATTAAAAGATATTTATCAATCATGATTCCTCTTTTCTGCAGACAGCATTTGCAGTAGCTGCTGTATTGCTCAAGAGCATATTCTGTCAGCCTGGTATGTAGATTTATTACTCTGGTGTCTAGATCTGCACTTCCACACCCTGGCAGAGAATCAATACGTGCAACACACCAGCTAGTCATTCCAGTAATTATGATAACCCTGTAGAGCAATAAACTGGGAAGTGGTTTACTGTTATTGTTTTCTGAGACATCCTCATCTTTAACAGTGTATCACATTAGTTAAATAACCAGCAGAGTTCCCCAAGAAAGGATCTGTGAGGAGCACAAACCAGCCCTGGATGCTGTTTGTGCTGCAAGGCTGGGAAACTACATATCTGCATGACTAGGGACAGCTCAGAGCCACAACAGCAAGAACCTATAGCTCATTTCTGATAAGTTTCCTACAATACCCTTGACAGTGGCCAAGCATCTGGTGTGCTCTGCTTGTCATGCAAACTATAATCATATCACTGTGTCCTGTGCCTCCGTGTCTGACATACTCTCCTAGTCCCTCTTGCCAGACATGCAGGGTCCTGCTCTTTCTTTCCTTGCCTGAAGCAGACAGTCATATCCACCTGGGGGTCTGTGAGGGATTGAAATCCCCACAGTAACGACACTGCTGCTTCCTAAAATCATCTGTTCCACTGCAACTCACATGGGAAAGTGTGTTCAGACATCCCATGTCCTCTGCTGACCTATTGCTGCAACTGGGCTGGTAAGTTCTGCAGAATAGCAGTGGATGTTCGCTGGAGCTGAAGTCTGTTCTACTTCATGCTGCATCCATGGGCTGTGCAGGTGTAGGCTGGTCTGCATCGACTGTTTTAGCAAAGAGTAAATCGTGGGATTGATGGGCAAGTGATACGAAAATATTAGGAAGCACCCACTGAAAGGTGGGAGCCAGTGCAGTTTCTGAGAAAACATTGATGGGAGAATAGTGTTGTACTGACTGCAACTGAGGGTGCAGCAATTCTTTGGACATTTGATATCACACACTGATTCAGGGATGTGTGAAGGAATACAAAATGTTGGGATCAGAGAGGAAAGCCCAGCAGCCTCCAGAGGCTATGGGAGATAGCTGAAAGGGTCAGCTTGACCTGTGTGTCCTGCAGGATTTTTTTCAGAGGGGTAACAAAGAGGGATGAGGCAGATAAATAGCCTTGCATTGCAGTGCTTCACCGAAGATGAAAAGCTTGAAGTGCAAAGATGAAACAAAGAAAGAAGAAACAATGGAACATGTTGCATTAAAATATCAAACCCCAGTGACAAGTCAGGTGAAGTTCAGTGCCTTCTTGGCTTTTTGATGCACTGTAATTATCACACAAGGAAGATAAAAGCATTTCTCAGTGTTTTGGGAACAAATGTCTATGAGGCAAGAAATGACACTTCTGCCTTTGGGCCATATTCCTTGCTGTTTCAAAAGGTGAATCATGATTGAGATAAAGGAACCTCCATCTGTTTCTCCCAACACATTACTCATTTGACATCTTTGCGTGAAAACTGTTAGTACTTTCTCAGGTTTTGGAATATGCTTCCTCCTTATCACTGCCCCAGAAAAAAAAGTGACATCTCACCAGGCAGCAAACAGCACAAAACAGTCTGTGCAGCTGTGACAGCTTGTTGGGGGACAATTGGTACCTCCAAGGTATTCTATGGACTTGAAGCCTGAATAAACAGAAGAATGAAAAAACACAGGTTTTCAACTTTTAATTATCATTTCTAGAGATAAGAAATTGTGAAATCACTGCTGTTTTGCAGAACTGAAAACACACCCACTCAAAGTGAAATTTCTTGGGGAGGGTTTTTGTCTGGAATGCCAATGGAACAGCCAGAGAAATAATTATCAACCTTTTTTTATTCCCTGACAGTGACTTCAGTAAGCTAAAAATGTCGATACTGGGTTTGGTTTCAAGAAGTGCACTGCACTTCATTTGTGTCTTTATATATGTATTTATATATGCACTTTACATCATAGTTTCATATAATTTAATATCTATATGATATCTTTTGGTAAAATATTGGCAATTACTCTCTAAATTAACTTGACATTTGAAACAAGATCATAGTAGATTATTTTATTATTAATGACTAATATTTTTTACCTCCTCTAGTCAATTCTTTCCATTAGGCAAATGAAACAGATTCCTAACCTCTTGAAGTGTATGGAATTATGTGATTGTGCTTTTCCTTCCAGAGCAGATAGTATCATCTCAAATTTGTTTTCATTCTCTACCACCTGATGAGCTTTTTATAACTGGTGAGATAAATTGCAGGGTGGTTTCTCTTCTCTTGCCAGGAGAGCAAATAAACACTTCAAGAGGAATATGAGGTTTGCTTTAAAACTTGCCTTACAGGCAAATGTGTACACCACTGAGATTTTATACTGAGTTTTTATACATTTCTCAGGAGGCAGGATAAATCATTGCATAGGATTTCTGGTGCTGCTCACCCAGTTTCACCCCCATTTCTAGAAGTCTCAGCATGTGCTTGCTTGTCTTTAGATGCGGTCAAAATTATTTTCCCATCTTCATCTTCTAAGAATCACCTGGGCTATGAGCTCAATACTTTTCTTGTATTGCCTGCAGATTGCCATTGGTGACAAGGTTTCCTTTCTAAATCTTTCCAGGCCTAAGTGTGGGCACCTCTAGCTCTAGCTCCAAGGTAGCACTTTCCCAGTGCTTCCCCAATGCATTCACATGGATGGAGCAACCACCACACCCTGTCAGAGCTGTATCCCTGCAGGGTTATTTAAGGTTCTGCATCTCTTCAGGAATGGGGTGGGAAGAATAAAGTTCTTGGGACTTCTGCCACAAGGCACTTTTATAGCATCATTAACTGAAAGCAAATTCTTTTCTTCCCATTTCTTTTGACTGATGGAGATGTCAGTGGATAAGCTGTATTTCTATTAAAGCTCTGTATTTCCAAATATCTCATGGATTTTCACTTCTCAATGAGTTTTTGTCCTGTCTCATGTCCAGCTCCTAATCCACATTTACTGGCTTCCCAGGACTGGGCAGATTACAAATTGAAAAGGCTGCTCCAGAACTCAAGAAGGCCTATTCTGGGATAAGTCAAGGAGTGCAGATATAGCAAATTTCCACGCTCTGCAGTCCAGGTAAAAGCTGTGTCCTACCAAGTGTACACAGGCACCAGCCATTGTTACAGCAGTGAGAGCTTCTACCTTCATTATCTTCTATCACCATGAAAGATTTGGTCAGAAAACTTTCTTTCAGGGAGACTTAGCATGTTAGTGTGAGTGAGCTGGTTCCTCCACAGCTGAAAAAGTCTGAAATCAGCTCCTTGTGCTGTTAATCATAGGGGTTTTGCTGGAGCTGTTATGCCCTGTGACCGTGATGATGCGATATCCAGCGAAAGGCTAAGTTTTTAGTTCTCCCTTAATGAAAAGCATGCAGTGTGTAATGGCAGTATAAAAAAGTGCTGAGGGCTGCTCTTTATTATTGCTGGCTTGGGGTTTTTATGTGCAATGCCCAGTAAAAGCTACCAACCATGGGCCCTCGTGGTCAGTTCAGCTGAGGGCCAACAGGAACAACCATCACAGGAATAACAGGGTGACAGCAAAAACACGAAGAGCTGAGAAGTCACAAAACCCCAGCTGCCACCTTCTGTAACATTTCTGTACAGCAGAACAAACTCAGCTCAAGCTGGCTGTGCGTCTTTGGGAAGAGATATGTGAAATGGGAATTTTCGTGTAAATTGGTGTCAGCAGCCTTGGAAATAACCAGAGCTTGCAACGGAACAAGTGAATATCAGGTGTTTTCAAGGGAAATCAGTCTACAGACTGATGAATGAGTTTTGGGAGGATAAATCGTTAAGCTTGTGAAGATGAAAGTCTTTATTTGCACAGGTACAAAGTTTAAGTAGTTTTTTTGATTCATGGTTTTGAACTACAAAACAGCAGCGTGCACCACGCTACGTATAACCTAATAATCTGCTTTAAAACAAATGTGAGGCAACACCAATTAGGGCCATGTTTTTTAATGAATAGCTGCTCAGCCAGGTAAAAAAAACCATGTAGCATATTGTGCCATCCATTTTAAGTAGAACTTCACACAGACCTTCAAAGGCAGGTTCTGCCTAACAAATGGATGGAGCGATGTATCTCTATTTTACAAGGCAAAAGGGAATAGTATGGGCAATGTATGATCTGCATGTGTGTGCGTGCGTGTGCGTGCTCGCAGTGTTGAAAGCACCAGATTATGCTGAACTGATTAAACAAGCTTACAATTGCATTACAGCAGACACCGTGACGAGAGCCAAAATATGATTGGCAAAATATACATGACATATTGTAAAACAGATAAAATGATAACAGCTTTTTACTGAGGAGCATCTGCTATTCAGTTGGGAAATTAGAGTGGAAGGCAACTGTTCTTATAAATCATAAAATGGCGTTGCCATCAAGAGTTTCCCATCATAATTTTTTAAAGTGTGATATAGTTCTTGCTCTTGCTTGTATGGCAGAAAGTAACAGACTTCAAATTTTTTCTCTGAACATGCTAGATAGAAAAGAGGTTTTTTTACTGCACTTTAGCACTATGTTCTTTAAACCTTGTGCTCATTGTCAGGTTTGAGGACTAAAGAAGATTAACTGGATAAAATGACCTGATGTCAGTTGGTTTTGAATTTGTTCAGTAGGATTGCAGAGGAAAGGAGAGCAAATTTGATTGCTCTGATGTTAGACAAACCTCCTTCCCTTCTTATTGCAGTGGTTTACCATTTGTTCTGCAGGAGAGACTGCACACACAGACTGTGTTGTTTTGCGTGTTGATCTGCTGGGATTAGACTTACTCTGACTGAATGCAGTGACCTTCAGATGCTTCCATGGAAGAAGGTCTGTTTCTTAAGCCAAATAATTAACCACTTCAGGATGGATGCTGCCTCACTATCTATTGAATTGCTTCCACAGGGTGTAATGACTCACTGCTTAATTGCTATGTAATTTTATTATTATCTGCAAAATGGTTTTCAGAAAGGAAAGAAATAATTGCAAACGGTCTGATGTAAACTGCCCCAGCTTTACTGACCTCCAGTAATCATACATTAGGTCTCTGGCTCGTCTAAATGTGTAACCTGAAAGGGCTGTCCTGATGTAAAGACAGCCGTACAAGTCCCTTATAGGAGCAAAACACACGAGAAAGTGTGAGACACTCGGTGTTCTTTGTGGTCTAACCTCCTGGCGTGGTGCTGGGGCAATCCATATTCAAATTGTTTGGCGTTCTGCCATCTTTCCAATCTATTCTGACTGTTCTGTAGCCTGCCAGGTCATGCAGTGGACACTCATTCTGTAGTCTACAACCTGCAACCAAAATAAAGCTTCATACATTCCCTTAAACACACATGTTGCTGTGATTTATATGTCCTGCCCCACCCTACACCCACTTCAACATACTGGCTGTCCCTATTGGTTAGTTGGGGTTTTTTTCTTTCTTCTAACTGGATAAGCTTAGGAAATGCCTGTGTATATTAAGATTTCTATAGGACCATGAAGAAAGAAGGGATTCTGCTATGTAACTGGATAGTTGGGATCTGCCAATTCTTTTTATTCCAGAGGTTCACCCACTCAGCCTTGGCACAGTGCTTTTACATCATACACGATTTTAACCCTGAACTTCAGTGCAGGTAGGAATTGTTCTTGATTTCTCTCACTATAATGTGTAAACATATCCTGTGGATGCAAAAAATGCAATGTTTTTGGCTGAGAGTACTGTTGCTTTTGTCTAGTACTTGCTGGACTGCATGTCTCTCGAAGGCTGTTGCACTCCATGTCATCTTGTGTCAACATACATATTAAAAGGAATTTAGCACAAGCTGGGCAGCAAATCATTCTGACCAGTGGTCCTCAGAAACACTTCTGTCCTCTTACTGCTGCTTACCCTGTGGCTTTTAAAAATGCTTCTCTCCCCACCTCAAAATTGCTGCATCTAAAGGCTGAGCAGAGGGGAGACAACAGTTGGTAACTTTTTGTATCATCTCCTCTTCTGCCAAAACTCCTGGGTACTGTCAGGCATATCTTGACTGAGAGCTGATCTATGCTTTGATTTTCATATGGCTGAGTAGATTAATGACCTGGCAGAATTGCACCATTGCCAAATCCAACAGAAATTCTGGATCGAAGGTGAATTAAAAAAATGGATGACTGGCCTTGTATAAAGGAGTGAAGGTGACTGTAATACCCTGTGCTCCAAAAATGTACTGCCAAAAGAAAAGTAGGCTACAAATTTCAAATCATCTGAGAGAGTTGCTTAGCTAGCCACAATCAGTTCTAGAGCTAATCTTTGGTCAACCTGTGCACTGGGCAAGGACAAACGTGCCTTTTCCCTCACCTGGAATGGAACATCAAATTAAAGTTAGACAAAAAGTATGAGATGTAAACAAAAATTAGGAAAAAAGAGTGCAAGGGTGTTTGAGGTAGAATATGTCAGTCAACACTGTTTTTCAGGCTCCTTTTTTTGTTACCAGCTCAGGTGGTTAGCTCAGGTCTAATAGATGTTATGAGACATAGCTGGATACTGAGACTGGGCCAATCCTACCAGGAACTTTGTCTGCTTACAGCTAACTGCGAAAAGCAGGGGAAGGTCCTATCATAGGTCTCACTATTTCCATAGTCAAGGTCAGAGAGGTCTGGCATAGGCCAGGAGGGACCTTGTTTTTTGCTACTTGAGCCTTAAAGCACATGAGGTCTTACCCTTGAGAAGGACTCATCCTCAGAAATGGTTGATCAGGGGAGAGATTGACTGGGGAGTAACTCTACTGAAATGGATGTCGGCATCTTCACAGGCTCCTGAGTCAACCATGTGCCCAGCCAGCAAAAGCAGCCATCAGCATCCAGGGAATGAGGAACAGAAGAAATAAGAGATCAAGCAAAATAATCATTCATTCTGTTTGGCACTTCTTAAACCATATCTAGATACTTTGTCTGGTCTGGGCTCCCAAATAGGAAAAAGATATTGACAAACTGTAGCAACGTCCGGAGAGGGTCAACAGGATGCTCAGGTTGGGAGGATTTTCCTTGTGAGATCTGATGGACTTGGAGTTGTTCAGTTTGGAGGAGATGTGGTTTTAGGGTGCCTAATAGTTTCAGCCTCCTAGTACCTAAAAGAAGATCATTGAAAAATCAGAGCCAGGCTTTTCATGGTGGAGCGTGGTGGGAGGATGAGAAAAAAAACAGACATAAAATGGAATTAAGTTCTTGCATATAAAGATTATAAAGATTGCATATAAGGAGGAACTTTTTCACCATGAGAACAGTTAAGACATAGAGCAGATTTCTCATAGAGGTTTTACTCTCTCCATCCTTGTAGGTTTTCAAGAGTCAACTGGATAAAATCTTGAGCAACCTTTTCTGATCTCAAAGCAAACCCTTCTGTGAGCATTATATTGGGCCAGGGATCTTCTGGGGCCCTTACCAACTCATATTATCTGGTGGCTTTATGATACTTATAGATCTGTTTAACTAAAAACTCTACACTTCAAAATGCCTATCTGTTCCCCTATGCACTGAGGGCTCTTTTCCAGTTTTGAAAACTCACTGATTGCAGTGACCTACTCTGCTCAGCTCAACTTCTTTAAAGCCTCCAAATTTTCAGATTCCTTCTATTAGTATCTGCTTGTCATGGTGATGTATTCACCAACTGTCACTATGGACCTTCTTCAAAGCCACTTGTAGAGATTGCTCAGATCTGCAGTATTTTCTAAAATCTTCTCCAGTTAAACTCACAATTTGCTCATGTCCACAGAATTCATGGGGGTATTGTTTTTGTTAAGCTTTACCATGTGTCCCTTCCCTGGGAAGTTCGATTACATGACCTGTATGCCACTGGACTTTGAAAGATAAATGCCTTTCATCCTACAACTGATGAAAGACTGAAGATTGATTTAAACACAAAATTACTTTTCAGTGCTTCACAAATTGTTCCTATACAAACAAACCCCAAAGTCTGTGGATTGCTTTTGTCTTATAATTTTTATTACACATTATGGAAGAGTTCAGGAACAGTCAGTAAGTTGAACTAGAACCAATTCTCATCTGTTGTTATGGTTACCAGGAGTAGAAAATAATTTCCTGTAATTTATCTTAAGATCATTTATGTCAGATACAAACACAGATTAAGCGGAATACCACGGTAATTTCTTCTTCAATTGTGTTAGGAACCATAAGACATTCATTTTTACTTCATAAATAAGGGTTACAGTATGTCATGCTCAGTCAAAGAAGATAAAATGAATCTAATTAAGTGCCATCAGAAGATCACTTTGCTGTTTTTATTGCAGCAATAAAAGTGCCCTTACCTTCTTATTCTTAGAGAAACGACGGAGATTATTATGGAAATAGGATGAGATCAAGTAAGTCTTGCTTGACCTAGACTTGGATACAACAATATCCTCGTGTCAGTGATTGTTGAAGTGAATAAGCAGTTTACAAAATCTGATGGGCTAAAGCTCATAAGAGATGCACTTCCTTTATTAGAATGAATGAAAACATATGTAAGCCTCAGACAGGCCTTGTTTATTGGGTTTCATATAAACAATATCATCTTTTTATTGATCTATAGGCCTCGGTGCTGATGATGGCAAACTTGGCTTTCAGATTGATGACTGCAGTTGATTAGTTGATGTGTGCACAAGTGAAAAGAACCGCTTAGCATTAGAGGTGTGAGTTTACCAGTGTAATAATCTGCAGGTTGCTTCAGGGCACAGAAGAGCTCTGCATGGAAATAAGAGCAGTGGAGAGCCCTGAAAGAGCACAGGTTAAGTGAAAGGCTGTTAAACAATATCTTGAAGATATTTTTATCCAGTTGTCAGAGTCTTTAAAATGCTAGCAGGGATTTTAAAAAAATATAAAATAACGGAGGTCTATGGAAAGTCTGCTATAAACCTCGTGGGGTTTAGAGGAGCTCACTGACTAAATGGAGAGTAGAGGAGAGTTCAGGCGATATGTGGTAACAACACCTGGCCCATGTGTTTGGAGATTTGATGGAGAATAAATTCAGCCTCCTTTGTGTATCTAAAACCCTGGTCAAAGTGGAGTGGTCAGTCAGCCAGGAGCTCCCCATACTCATGGCCAAGTACCACATGGGTTATAGCTGGGGGGGGGGCAGTCCACTCTCTCCAGTGCCTGCAGAAGAGGAACTTGGAGCAGTGTGACCTCCCACTGCTGCCCTCCAGCACCAGGCAGGGAGCCACGACTTCACAGTCCATGGGATTCCAGGGCAGGGCTTAAAACCAGATGACAACTGCACAGCATCTCCCTTCTGGAAAACTTGGATGATGGTGATTCAGTGAGATGTGCTGCAGAAAGGATTGATTTTTTCATGTCCAGGGTGAGGGTTTTTTTCAGAAAGAGTAACATAAGAAATATATTAAGCTATTAGAGATAGTCCAAAGGAGGGCAACAAAGATGTTGAAGGGCCTTGAGGGGAAGCCATATGAGAGGAGTGACTGAGGGCACTTGGTCTGTTCAGCCCGGAGGACAGGGGAGACCTCATTGCAGTTACAACTTCTTTGCAAGGGCAGGCACTGATCTATTCTCTGTGCTGACCAGTGACAGGACCCAAGGGAATGGCCTGAAGTTGCAGCAGGGGAGGTTTAGGTTGGATATTAGAAAAAGGTTCTTCACCCCAAGGGTGGTTGGGTACAGGAACAGTAATGTCTGTCCTATTCCAAATCCACTGTTTACTGCTTTTGCTGGTCAGAGTCTCATCTGTAATGTTTGAAAACGAAAATGAGATGATAAAAGAGACCAGAGCTCCATCTCTCAGGCATGATTCGGGGCTTTAACTAAGGCTTGAGTGATTAAGCAGAGTTTGGAAGTAGCTTTTGGTCCACTGGGAGCTCTTAAGGATGTAATTGTGTGCCTTTTTGATCAAGAAAGGTATTGTCATGAGGTCAAATGTCTCTGCTGTGTACCTTCGGAGGGACAGTTATGCCTGTACCAGGATGGGACCACCGAGTGTTGGATTTGCTGCAGGTAACCAGTAAGTTTTGTCACTTTAAGTAAATCCTGGCAAACAAATAAAGAGACAAAAAGCCAAAACACTCTCTGAAACCAAATTTATCTAAGCAGAGACAAATTAAAAAACCCAAACATACAAATATGGTGAGTGAGAGGATTTTCTTCACGTACAGATATATATATATTTCTTCCTGGTACTGGAGTTACTCTGATCTGAACCTCTGTATAAAATAATTTTTTTCTGTGATGATACCTTTTTACAGCACATTTTTGAAAATCCTTTGGGCTGGTTCCATTCTGGAAAAGGTCCTGCATCTTTCTGTGTGTCTCATGTTACATTTTTTGGTGCCTTCAGGACTGTACTGGCTTTATTTCATATAAAAAGCCCATCTTTTTATATGAAGACAGTGCATTGTGGCACACAAGATTAAATGTGTTCCAAGTCATGTTTTACTTGGTAGCCAGCTGTCAGTTTGAGTAGTGCCTAAAAGTGCAATTACTAGACAGCACAGAATGCTGCTGGAATGGTAAATATGACTGAACTACTGATGTGGTAAAGTTAACTAAACCCTGTGTCCCCACTTATGACCCTGAGAAGTTTCTTACTCTGAGTAGGTGTGCTGATTTTGGCTGGAGTAAAGTTAATTTTCTTCCCAGTGACTAGTATGAGGCGGTGTTTTGGATTTGTGCTGAACACAGTGTTGATAACATAGAGATGTTTTTGATATTGCTGAGCAGTGACTGCACAGAGCCAAGGCCATTTCTGCTTTTCATAAGCAGGGAGGTTGGGGATGTATGGGAGGAGACACAGCTCAGACAGGTGACTCAAACTGACCAAAAGGATATTCCAGACCATATGACATAGTGCTCATTATATAAAGTGGGCCAAAGAAGGAGGAAGGGGGAAATGTTTGCAGTGATACTGTTTGTCTTCCCAAATATCCATTGTGTGTGGTAGGGCCCTGCTCTCCTGGAGATGCGAGAACACCTGCCTGCCCATGGGAAGCAGTGAATTAATTCCCTGTTTTGCTTTGCTTGTGTGCATGGACTTTGCTTTCCCTGTTAAACTGTCTTTATCTCAACCCACAAGTTTTCTACCTTTTACACTTCTGATTCTTTTCCCAGACCTGCTGTTGGGTCAGTGAGGGAGTGGCTGTGTGGGGCTTGGCTGCTGGCTGGCATTAAACCACGACAGTAAGTAACCCAGTTCAACAGCTTCTCCATGAAAGAGAGAATAACTCTACAACTTTGTATTTTTGTATGGGCTTAGGGCCCAGGTAGAGACATCTTCTGAGCCAGGAGAATGCTGTCCTTGCCATTTTTACTTTAGCTGATCTAGCAGAGATGTGAAGCACCACAAAAATCCAATAATGCTAATTTATTTAATTTCCTGAGCTGGAAGTGACAGCAAGCCAGTGCACACTATCCAGCTCACATGAAAGCTGATGTGCAAGTTGAAAATCAAAAGTATTGCCAGGCAGACTGCAACTCAAATGGAGTTAACCCATCTCAAATAAAGGCTTCTGAAATCCTTAACCTGCTTCAATAAATGACATTTCAATGCTAATAAGAATGAAGAAAGAGGGGGAAATATTTAAGGGAAACATATTGTAGCTGCAATTGCTGAGCCAGATCCACTGATATAAACACTGTTGAAGCAAATGCAAGATATAATGATCAGCATCAGCTAGGAATATGCCCCTTAGCACTGTGCCATTAAAGTTCCTGAGAGTGGGAGTTAACAAAGGCAGTTTAAAGTGTATTGGAAAATGATTTTTCATTCCATTTTAAAAACTCATTTCATGCATTGTTGTGTCATCTACTTTTAAAATTACAGTACAAGCAGAAAGACCAAAATGTGATACTGATCTTTTAAATCATGATCCCCAGGGCAGAAGTACATGATTGACCTGTAGTTATTTCTTAGATCTTTCTAGGCCATTCAGCAGAATAGTATGCAGGAGAGTCATATGAGTACCTATATAACGAGTAAAAGGTATTTGATTGAGAACTATATTAGAGTGAATAAATAACAGTGAGATGGCTCATGCTGTGAAGTTGTGACTGGAACTTAAATAGCCATTTCTGTTGCCTTAATGTAATTGGTGACCCACTGGAGCCAGCTCTTTGTTGGTAATCTATATCAGTGCTTGGACAATAGTACCTCTCAATTCATCATTTCCCAAGAGATTTAAAGCAGTCATAGGAATATTTCCTTTTGCTGCACACCATTTATTACTTTAAAGGATGGAGCAGTCTCTTCTAAACACCCACTGTGCATTAAATATTACAAATTAAAATAAACTACTCACTGCCTAAATAAAACAGTAGCCACAGGGGCAAGCTGATATCAGCTTATTTTCTCAATTTTTCTTAATTAAGGAGAAAGTCTTTAGTAACTGAAATGTAATACAGTGTTGCTTCTTATTCTCAGAAATATGTGTGAATATATAAAAAAACAGTTCCTGAAAATGAGAATTAATTGTATTCCAATACAGGTAGTGGATAGGGAACACTACACAACTTCTTATGTCTAGCCTTATTACTTAATCATATTGGCTGAGCTGGAAATGCCTCTTGTGTATGTATTCAAGATTATTAGACTTGCAGCAAAATATTGACTGGGAAAATTACAATTTATGAGAAGCATGCTTTTGTTGGTTTCTTTTTTCTTGTGAATGAACAGAAAGAGCTGGCCCATTCTGTCTGGATTTCTCTGTTGTTGTTCATATTACATGGTGGGGAATATGTCATAAGCCATGAATTTATCTGTGTTAATTTAAGGCTTCTTTAAAGTATAAGACTTTAGTTTTCTCCTTTCTATCTATATTAATACAGTTTATTTCACTATGAACAAAAGCAAACCCTGCTTGAGAGATTTCGGTCTATGTTCAGAGTCTGTTCCTTTGATCAAACTTCTTATTCTTTGGGATTCCATACTTTGGGATTCTGCCAGGTCTAGCCTGCATGAATCACAGAATGGTTTTTTTGAACTAAAGACTGTCTGCCTGCTTCCCCAGTCCCTGGTATCCTTCACTATCTTCTCCTGAAAAGAGACTCTGATATTTTAGGAGAGTTACTGACTTTGGCTTACATTGTCCTCTTTTAAGTTTAACTTGAAATTTAGCAATGCTGTCCTGTGGAGGAACAGAGAGAGGATGGGAGGCACAGCCAGGGACCACCAGCCCTTACCTTGCAGCAACCTGCTGTATGTCAGAGAAGCCCTGAGCACATGAGCACAACTCTTGTGCATTCAATCACCCACTCGCCACTGACATCACTTGGCTGTTGTGACCAGTGTCCTCGGGAGTCAGGAGCCCAACACTTGTGCATGTGAGTGGTTTTGAAAACATTTGGAGATTTTATCTGTCCTGTAAGATATTTTGAGAAAAACACCTACACTTTAGCTCTCCATGCTTTCAACAGCACCAAACATTTAATTAAATTTCACCCCATCTCTGCCAAAACTCTTTATTACATAGAAAATATATGTTTTCTCTATGAAACACATAATGAGTGCTAACAAACTCACACACACACACACACACACACACACACACACCCCATTAAGCCTGAGTTGACATTCTGAAATGCTGACTGTTATGTTTATTTGCTATTACATATGATTGTAGCTGATAGCCACAGCTGAAGCTGAGTTTCAAAGAATGAAGGGCTGCACTGGAACAAGTAGCAAGAAGACAGTATAGCTTGGAGTTCAGAGGGAAAAACAAGGCATATAGAGGTGAGGTGTCCTGCCTAAAGGTGGAGCAGGGCACTGGTAATATTGGAAACAGAGAATACTCCTGCCAGCTCTACATTCAGTGCCGTGATTGCTTAACTCAACTTCCACTTTTCCTTTGTGTGTCTCAGAACCCTGCACGAACCAGTACAACCCTCACTGCACACACAGCAAGGAGAAAAGTTCCATGTTTGCATGTCTCCAGGTTGAATCTCTGTCTCAAGAGAACAAATGCATCAGGCAGAATTGTGGTTGGATTTCTTCCCTGCTATGAGATTTCTGTTTGTTTTTAATGTGAGGTAACAAATGCCTGATTGGGAGATTAGGGGCAGATTCTGCAATCATGAAATGTTTTAGCTTCTGTAGCCCGGAGCATTCTCTAAATAAAGCTCCCCAATTATAAGAAAGCATATGTCTGAGGTGAAGAATTCAGAGTAACATCATTTCCAAGACAATTCTTTCCCATGTCTTCCAACAAAGGAGACTTTGGAGGGAGAAATAAAAAGAAAATATGATTATGATTACTTATATGATTATTTAATCAAATATGATTATTTAATCAATGGAGGGTTCAAATAGCCCTTTGTTTTGTTTTTTTACGCAGTAGGTAAAGAAGGTGCAGTACAAGTCAATATTGGTGTATAGGATGAATTTCTCTTCCCCACTCCATGTGTACAGATAACAGGTTGTCAAGCCAGTCAGCACAACCTTCACAGTGCTGTAAAGAGCACAATGATTAGGATGCTTCTTCTCTGAAAAGTCTCACTCCTTCCATTTATACCCTCAGGAGATCCTGAGCTCAAATAACTCAATTTCTTGTCTCACATGTTAGATATTAGTTAGACTTGTGGCTGAAATTTTCCTGATGTGTAATCAAAATTGTGACTTTTGACAATTATTCAGAACACTTCAATCTGCAATAATACAAACTTGCAGAGCACAGAGTACAGATTTAAGCAACTGAGTGGAGAGAGGGAGTAGGCATCCACTATCTGTTGTCTCTTGCAGTACAATAATTATGTGTGACCAAATGAAGGTAGTGGGAGAAAGTATGAAAAAAGAGAATGGGGGACACTGCTTGCTCACTGCAGCAGAACTGTGGAATTCTTTCACAGCTTGTATTGGCCACACCACTCATTTCTAGTGTTGGCTGGGATATCTGCAACTTCTGAGCAGAATGTAAACACAATGTCATATTCACTGACTCTTTCCTACCAGTTCCACAACTTCAGGCTGGATCTTGCCCTGCCTTTCCACAGTAACACCTCTTGGATTACTGGTCACATTCATACATATGTTGAGGTTTAAGAAAAACCATTTCACAAACTAAAATTTCACTTGGGTCAAAGGTCAGAGAAACTTTAGTGAATTCCAACCCATCCTGTCCTCTAACTCACTTTAATTTTACTTTTGAGATGCAGACAGTCTGTGAGTCTGTCCCTGTCCCCTTATGAAACCTGTAACTGATTTATTTTCATAAGATGTTATTTCAAAGCTAATATTCATAAGCACAGTCAGGTCCTGTTTGGAAGAATGTCATCACAGATCTTCAACCTCTGGAGTTCTTGGTTTTTGTTGATAAAACTCACCTCCTTGTGTTTAAACATATTATTACTCTGCCCTTTCATAGGTGACACCTGCCCTTCAGAAAGTCACAAAAGCAAATATGGATGAAATACCAGACATAGGCTCCATGAAGAAAGTGTGAACAAATAGCCATCTTAAATAGACCCTAAGACTGCTTTAATCTGTGTTCTCTCGAGTTCTCCTGTTGAAATTGATTCACTGAAAAAATTGACCATTTAAATTCAAAATCCCTGGCTCCCTCAAGTACTGTCCACAATTTTGTATTTATGTAGCTGGAGATGTGTTGTTAAGCATTCTTTTAGGGCTTTTAAAACTCTGACATATTTCTGGAAGCACATATTTGGAATACCAGTGATTTGTCTATTGAAACCCAAGAAGTTGTTATATATAGGTCTGAAAAAAAAAAATTATTATATCGAACATTCTGCTACTTAACATGTGATTTAACCTCATAATGGATATTATGTCTTTGATTAGGAGCTTATGTTCAGAGGATAAAATGGGCAAAATCATCCTGTGAGTCCCACAGTGGTCAAAGACACAGATAGATTTTGTAAGACTTTCTATTTGCTAGGCTGTCATTTCTGCCTCTTTCTAGTCCGATTCATTTATGAACTGAATGTAGTATCTGGCACGCATGCCTAGTTTTACCCATTGAAGACAGTTGCTGGAGTTGTGAAGCTGATAGGAAGAATTTATAGCTGCATTTTTATGCATTCCTTTTTCCATCCCAAGCCTAAAATTCTCTTTTTATCTAAAAGTCCAAATTATGCAAGATCCAACAAGAAAATGAGAGTATTTTTCTGCGACTGATTTTTTTTTCAGTGCTTCTAATCTGAAATATCTCACTGTTTTACAGCCCTTGTGACATTTGGAAGGCAAAGGACTCAGAGATGTCCCCTTATTGAGGTACTGATGGAGGCACTCTGGGACTGGGTCAAAGCCATGCTGTATTGGATATCATAAACATTTAGAAATGTCTCCAGACAGTATCCATCAATCCAGCTGAAGGTCTTCTAATATAAAAAAAGGTCCAAGCTTCTAATGTCAGATGTGGAGAAAGCTGAGGATGATGGTAAATTTAGGAACAAAAAAGAATGCATCATCAGTCAGAAACCAGTAGTCTGATTTGCACTGCATCTAAGCACCAAATCAAGCTCCACAAACCATCCAAGGAGGACTGAGTTTATATTAGTCTTTTGTATATAGAGACTTCATTAATGAACCTGATGCGGTGAGAATTTCTGATTATTATATGTGATTTTGTAATTTTAATTGTACAATTATTTCAACATTAAAAGATGCAATTATAATTTAAATCTTCTTAAGAACTCAATTTTATTACATTTTTATTACTTTGTAATGATATGATATTTTATTATTTAAAATTAGAAATTATTAGAAATAATTTTATGGTTACACTCTTTTAAAATATGATCATTTTACTCTTTCATCACTTTATCTTACAACCATCCTACACATCCAGTGGAAAGTGAAAGGCTGCAAGCATTTTGAGAGTAAGATGATAAGACATCAAAGATGATGCTGAAATTTTTTCACTTTAGCTGCAGCCTGCCTTACAGAATTAATGAAGCAGCCTCTGATGACAGAAGTTAGTTCAAAGCAAAACCGTAGTTATGAAAACAGCTTTTGTGGAGGGCTCATGCTTAATATGAGTTATGTCACAACTGTCTGCGAGATCAGGAACCGTGTGAGCGGAGGTGGTGAAGTTGTCTGGTGCTAATTGTTCCATTTGCTCGTAGCAACGTGAATCAGAGGCAATCCTATTGAACTCAGAAGCAACACTTTTGTTATGGAGATCTGAGACAGGTTTCAAACCTGAGCAAGGCTCAGTCATCCATCTTACAGCACCCAGGGAAGCAGATGTTTTCCTAACTACAGGAGACAAGTGAAATGGTCCATGTTGCCCATGAGAGCTTGAGCCACCTTAAATGACTCATTTTCTCTCTTGCTGTTTTTTTTGTTTGTATTTACTGTTTGCTTTCATGTGTTTTCCTCTGTGTATTTATTAGACAAAGTGCCCTTGTTGAGTTATATTAACATTTTCCATTGTTCTTCAGACTTTGATATTATACATAAATACATTCATTCTGTATCTCAACTCACTCCTGAGTCCTGTTACAATCAAAATGGAATAAGAATTCATACTTTGATCTACTGAAGTTAATAGAAATGCAAAGACAGGGAAGTAGGGTGGGTAGGGATGTTTCTACCATACCCTAAAGAGATACTAACCTGAAAGACAGGGTAAGAGTGATTTTAACTACTGCATTGCCACTGAACACATTCTTTGTGATCAAGAGTATGATCTTTCTGGTCTGTGAGACATTGCAGATGTCAGGGCAGGATTAAACCCTGGCGAGGATATCTGCCTTCATAGTTTGGACCTCACACTGAATGGCAGGTCTCAGCAGAAAGGGAACTTGCATCCAGCTGCATTCAGATGTTTGCTGTCAGCAGTCAGATAATTTGCCCCACTGTACATTCATGCTGTCTGCCTCACATTCAGACTGCACGACAAGAGTGAGGCAGAATCTTAGACATATGGCTTTCACCTTAAGCTATAAGCAATCACAAAAATAAAATCTTAATAAAAATCCAGTGTAATATTATATTCTGGTGGGCACAGACTGTTCCTCCTAGATGCAAACCATCAGTTTTAAAATTCAAGCAATTCCATTTTCTCTCTACTGTTTTCAGGTCTGTATTTTCACTCACATATTTTCACCACATTTATAGATAACTAGAGGATAAACTTCAGTGGAACCTGATGTTTTTATAAAGTCCTAAGTAATATTCTGTCTGCACAAATGGCACAAATTCTTCCCATTTTGGAGTGGATTGAATGGAAATATACTATCAAAATTATTAGAAACAAAAAGAAAGCACAGTGATTTCCAAATTGTGAAACATGTTATGCGGTAACACCTCTACAGAACATTCAAGTGCTAGTATTACCCAACTGTGCTCCTTTTCAGTTTTCAACTGGCAGAAAACATAATCTCTATTTATTAATTTCCTCATAGCTATTCTGTGTTTCAGAACCATATCTGAAGTTGTGCAATGCAGTGCAGTACATCAGCTGGGCATGAATACCTTTCAGGGAAGCTCAAATCACAGTGTGCAGTCAAAAGTCACACTTCGTCTCCAGCCATTCTTTCAAACCAAATGAGAATTTACCCATCAGGGCCCGACATGCTGAGATGGTTTCTCTATTTAGTGTCATAGCTGACATACATTTGAGGGCAGGAGTACTTACATCCATCAGAACTGTGCTTAAAAAGCAGAGAGATTTTGGCATTGTGTGTTAATGCTTTTGATCTCAGCACAAACCAATTACCACTGTGTCCTGCTCTATCTTTCTTTTCCTTAGGTGCTGATGGAAGTACCCCTTGCCAAAGAGGTTTGCCATGCTGAAAGTGAAAAATTAAAAGCTCTCCTGCTATAATAGTAGCAGCACTTGCATCAGTATTTATTTGAAAGGTGTTTATGTTGTTTTTAAGGGAGAATTTGTTACTAAAGCAACAGTTATATTTGCTACTATAAAAGGAGAGAAATTGCTGTATCCTGAGAACAACAGCAGTGGGCTGAAGTGTAGACTCTCAGTATGTTTCTTCATATCATCAGTGCATGTGATGTTTAAACAACCATGGTTTAATTCTCATCTTTCCTCACTTGTTAAGCTTTCTGAGATGGAATAATAATAATAATAATAATAATATTATTATTAAGCTTTCTGAGATGGAATATAGAGGAGGGGAAAGATGAATATTTAAAATCACAATCTGAAAGCACTTGGAGGGCTCCCAGTTACAGTTGTGTCTACTTTACAACCTTCAACATGCATCTCCCACACACTACCCCAAGGGCTGCAGAGCACCCTACCCTGTCTGCAGATGAGCAGAGTTTCTTTGGATGACAAGAGTGCTCTGCATGCACACACACACGTAGACACAGATTTACACTGCACTTGGTTCCATCCAAGTGCCTCCAACTGGTGCAGAGTGTGCTTAATGGAGTCAAAGGGGCAGCCTATAAATTGATTCCAGTAAGTGCTGAATCAAATGGTCAGAGAGGGCTCAGGATATATTGCATGCACAAGCAGAAGTGAATCGCTGAGGAATTTACTATCAACAACATGGATCATTTGATCACATCCAGTGTTACCACTCCTGAAAAGAGCAAAGCAAAAGAAACTGATCCCCCAATCCCAATCCACCTGCAAGTTCTTTTCCCACATCCCTACTAATCGCATGAGGAGAAATGAGATAAACTACACGCCAGGTTTTGAATAAACAATGATTCACCTCAAAGAAATTATCTACCAGCACTCACATTTTTTTCCAGATCAAGCAACTGAAATTATGGGTCAGGTTTTCTAGCTGTTAGGACCATTTTGATTTTTGGTGGAAGAAGGAGATAATTTTGTATTTTTCAAAAGATGAATTTCTGATTTTGACCAATTTAATATGATTAAAACTGCAAATTTCTTGTGGATTGTATTCCAAAGCTGATTCATTTCATGCTTAATTACATGTCTAAACTGGGAGTATTGCCGGTGATTTTCTTTATGTAAACAGAAGCCTTTATGCTTTGAAAAATGGAATGAAAACACCACAAGGAAAGAAATATCAATAATGTTCTCTTTTCCTGATGCTCTGAAGACTTATATCTTTTTTTAATTGAGTGAAATTTTCAGTTGATAAAAATCAATGCAATACTTGAGGTTTATGAGAAACTCCAGGACTGTAGATATGTGTGGGAAAACAAAATTACTCAAATGGCAAATTTCAGATATTCTTAGCCATATTCTGGCAGAATCTCTAAGTACAGAGTTTTCAATAGCTACTCTTCAACTTGCTGATATCCGTAAAATTGCAAGAATCGAATATGAATCATCCTGCGGTCATGAATTTCAGGGTTAGGTTTGTGTGGTGATAAAATGAAGTGCTCACCTGCCTACCTGGTGGCATGAGTATATACAGCCCTGAATAAATTCATGGTCCAGAGCCCACTCCTTCAGTAGAGCAGGTAAAAATCTGGAGAAGGGATGAGGTGGGAAGGTGGTTTGAGCAAACATGTTTCAGTCTCTGTCTAAGAAGTGTGTGTTCACAGTCATGGTCCAGATCCTCAGGAATTGCTGTGGCACTCTGTGAAGCAGCACAGTGGCATGAAGAGCATTGCAGTGACGCAGAATTTACCTGAGGAACAGTGGAGCTCTGCCTCTTCACGGCCCAGGAGGCATCACAGTTTAAGACTAAGCTTCTGAACATCAGAAAGGTGATGGAAACACCTTCCCTAATCTTCTTTTGGACAGGAAAAACATTGATTGGTAGAGCAATGGTGTTTATCTCAGGGGGAAGGATGTAAAGCTGGATTAGAGGTTATTGATTGCTTGCCAGAAATTAGGTGGGATTTTCAAAACCTACTTGTGTAGCTCTGCTTCATCAGAAATCACTGCAAGTTGGACATCTGCCTTCAGGATGAAATGATCACAGTTAAGAGTGAGGAAGTCTGCAAATCTGCTTTGGGAAATGGTCTTTAGCATTTGGTGAACTAAAGTTGTCCTATTTTATTAAATTCTTGGTCTTCACCAGGAGGTGGAAGGCTAATGACTGATTATTAATTCTTTTCTCAGTAGATGTGCAAAGTTGCAAGAACTGAGTGTATTTATTCAGTATTTAAGAAAATTATTAATGGAGTTAACTTTTTTTTCCAAACTAGAGTGGCAACTGAGTGCATTAAAATACTTCACAGATGAACTGGAACAGCATTTCTGCCCCGTGAGCTATGACAGTATTGTGGTCTCTGGAGCCCCACCAGTCCTTGGGCATGCTGGGATTGAGTTATGGATCTAGGAAACATAAGGACCACATGTTTAGAGCTTAGTAGTCACCTTTCTCACTATGTCCTGGGTTTCCTGTTTGTCTTAAACATCACAGTGAAGAAATTAGGAGCATTTTTAAAATGGGTACTGGCACTGGAGAAACGCAATTTGTAGCATGTTGTGGGAATACTGTGAGAGCAACCACTGAGCTGGGACACCCATATCAGTATGAAGGTGCCAAGAAGTCACCAAGAAGCCACCTAGTCAGTTGGCAGGAAGAGTGGCTGCTTATATTTGCTTGCATTTTCTAAACAAACACTTCTCCAAACCATTTAGATTTAGATGATTTTGAATTTCCTATTTTAAAAAATGCTCCACTGGAGTTTTTTAAATCAGATTTCAAAGTTATTTTTAATCTGAAAGCCAGAAAAAGATAATTAAAAAAAAAGGTGATGAAACGGTCTCGTGTTCTATGTGAGGGAAACTCTGTTTCCAAGTCACTCAAGTACCATTTCATTGTACAAACACCTATTCTATAAATATTTCTTGTCTGGCCAGAAGTAGAAATGAATTGCAATTTCATAAGGCACTTCATCCTCATGACATTTCCAGGCCCTCTTTGAAACCTGATTAATATACAGCGAGTGCCCCGCTGTTAAAGTTCACTGTGTTATAATATTGATGTTCTATTTTCATATTTAGAGACAAAACATTGATCTGAAGAACTTAATGGCTTATATAATAAGGTGTTTTACCTGTTGGTGGTAAACACAAAATTTATGTTTCTTTAACATACTGGAGCAAAGCTTGTTCATTTACAGACCCTGTGTTTAATGAGAAAGAATATAAAACCAAAATCTTTTGGTAAATGGCCTGATTTTACACTTTCCATGTGGAGAAATTAATACTCTTTTTTTTTGCCATAGTACATGTATGAGTGGTCCAGTAACTCCTCTGTTCCTAAGCTGGGTAATTCTTCTATTATTTACCTTCATGTGTCCATAGACTAATCTAAATGAGCTGTACATTTTAAAAATAAATAAACTCAATATGCCTTTCCATGCTTCTTTCCAGAACTGCAACATATTGCTCCTCTATCCATTTCACTAACTGAATAGTTTGCAGTGATCAATAATATTACTTACATCTACTTTTTTTTTTTTTTTTTTCTCCAGCAATGTCTTTATCATTTCCTCTTTCAAGTCGGGGAAATAAATATGAAATAATCTCAAGCTTCCTCTCCCTAATGTATTTTTTTTCTAATTTTCCAAATGAATCCCTGTTTCTGGTCAAAGTCTAGCACAGTGCGATGAGTTCATTAGTTTGCTGGTGTGCATTCTCTGACTCACATTAAAGCACTAAAGGTCTTCGAGTTAGCAATAATTAGATGAGGTCATTAAAGCTACAATGAGATCACGATTGCCAGAAATGGTCTCACATTGTACAAAGTAAGGTCAAACCAGCTATAACCATTACTCATTTCGGGTTTTTAATTCATTACATATGCATTAAGTAAGAGTAGTGGGCGATCCACAGCTTAAGTTGAGTGAAATGCCCTATAACCTGTCATACACAGTATATTGTACACTGAGGGGAAAGTTGCATGGTGACATCCATCTTTTATAGTAATTGTCTCTTACACATAGAAATTGTCACATGGGCTAAAAAAGACTGGATCAAAAAGAAATGGCAGGAGGTGTCAGCAACCTTTTGAAGGAGAAACGAGGCCAGAAAACACAGGGTGCATTGTTTGAAGTCACCAGGAGCATTTTCCAGGAAGACTCAAACTAAGAGGTAGCAAATGAAACTCCCGAGAAAGAGAGTCTCAGACATTCCTTCAGTTGATGTAAAAGCCGTTCCTCCATGAAGGTCCACAGCATCCATAGAAGCCACTGCCTGCATTTGTCTTGTTGGAAGATACCAGTGTTACCTGAGCAGTATGAGACACCCATGCTCCTTCATCCCATTTGCCTTTATCCCACGGACACCTCTCCAGACAAAGAGTCAGTCCACCAGGCAAAAATAAATGGATTAGATTTCTTTTGCATAGGTTTAAGTGCCAAACCCATTCTGTAAGGACAGGTGTTCATCGTGAGCACATAGTAACCTGGTGAGGGAAGGTAGAACCATTTCCATTTATTTCTCATTTTCTAAATTGCCAAAAAAGCAGCTTTAAACTAAGCCTGTCCATGGCAATAGATAACCCAAATCAAGCTGAACAAACAGTTAAGTGGGAGAATATCCAGAAGAGGAGAAAATCAGTATACTAATTAATGTAGCAATTGCTTCCAGAAGTGTCTATCACAGAAATCCAAGCTAGTTTTGTGTGGTTTCTGGTTATCTCTCTTCTCCTCTTCCTCACACTCTGCTGATTAGAGGCACAAGGGTAAAATGACCCTTCCAACACTGTAACACACCACGTTCCTTCAGCACCGTGCAACAGGCAATGCGCTCAGTGGGAGTAGGGCCAGTCACCAAGCGCTTCATAGCAGCTCTCACCTCTGATACATTAAAGTCTGCAAGAAATTTAAGGCTCCATTTCATCTGCTTTCAGTGCGAAATGCCTTCTCCCTAGATTATAAGTGACAGCCTCACCCACCCGTCAAGGCTGAGGAGACACATGAAATTACACGTCCATTCTGGGCAGTGCCAGAGGAGAGAAAAATGCCCAAAAAATGCCAGCTAGAGTCCAGATATGAAATATAGACCAGAGCCTCTACCTGAAAACCCAAATTAGTTGCAGTCAGGAGTGTGAGCATGATATCCAGGAAACTGAACCTCAATAATTTGCTGTCTGCAACTTGTCCCACCCTCTGGAAAGACTGCCAGGAGAGGCTGTACTCCACTTGCTGGTTGTAAACATGCGCAGACCCAGGTTTTGCTTTCAGGAAATTCATATCTGCATTGTCCCTGTAACTGAAGTAATTAATGATCCTAACAAGCAGTGACATCCAAATCTCCTTACATTTTGAAAAAAAAAAGGTTGTTTCTCAAGAGCTCTTGATTTGCAGAGGCCCTTTTGTCTGTGTACAGAGATCCTCTGAACAACTGTGGGAAGTCACACAGCTCTCTTCTGTGCAGTCAGGTCGAGAAATGCTGTTCTCACTTTAAACCCCTCTTTTTGTCTGTTATTTTAGAGGAGGAGTACAGTTCTTTTCCAAAAACACTGAGACTGTTGGATGCAGATTCCAGAGTGTGCAGTGAATTTTGGTCCACCTAGGGATGATTTGGGACTAGTCAGAGCCCAGATTCTACGGCTCAGCTTGCACATGAGTTGCCAGTGTCCCCAGAGAGTATGCTGTTAAAGTTTTACCAGCAATAACCTGAAAAGATGCTTCACAGATCTGTGTCTATGAGTTTGCCCTTTTTATTTCCAAACTTGCTTGACTGATGATGAGGAAAGGACGTGGCAATAAAATTGCAAATGGAGGAGACTGTAGATTTGGCATGCTAATGCTTTTCTGACATTTCAGCTGCCCCGAGGATCTACTTCTTTATGTTACGGAGCCAAGGGTTGGGGATTTTTTTCCCCAAGTTTTTCTTTCAGTGAAGAGGTAAGTCATTAATGCTAATAGATCCTAAAATATCCACAGTGATGGCAAAAAGTGTTTTGCTTTAATATGTGCAGTGGAACTCATGTGCGAATAAATAAGCATCCAGGTTCATTAGCACTGATGTGTTAGCCTGAAAGGGAAAAAGAGAATATAAGCAGCTAATGTTGTTTGTCCTGCAATCCATCTTCCATGTCACTGAGGGGAGAGAAACCTTTCTTAAATTTCCAATCAATCTTCCTGACCTTTTTACATCATTTGCATCTTTAAACAGATTTTTTTGTTGTTGTTTTGAAGTTTCCCCTTGATATTTCACTTAAAAAAAAAAAAAAAAAAAGCTTTCCCTTGGAAAACTCTGTTTCCAAATGCTTCAGCTCAGATATAGATCTTTACAGCCCCAACAGGAATAGTCAGCATTTGCTATTTTGCCCCTGTAGCAGAAATCCAAGGTTCTATTTAAAGTGAAACTGAAGTGATGTCCTGGGGTCAACCACACCGCTCATTCAGCCTAAAAGACAAGCAGGGGCCAGGGGAGCTGCTAGACCCACCCAGAGCTGGTTGCTCAGTTTTCTTCCCTCACACAGCTTGAGTAATTTTTGCAGATACTAGTCTTACTACTCTACAGGAATTACTTTCCTATTTTAGCTTGGGTTTGGCTTTTTTTTTTCTTGCAGAGCTATGCCTTATTTGCACAGTTAATAACAGAGAGACCATGTCATGACACCATGTCACCCTAAAACAAAGATACACTACATACACAGTAGCAGAGCAAATAGAGGTAGTTGATATAATAGAAAACATAAACACATTAACACATTCAGCATTTGTACACTGCCGATTACAATTTGTGCACAGTTTCCGATGGTCCGTGAAATTCTTCAAGTATGTAGTTAAAAGTGTTAGACTATAAGGGCAAGTTAAAGAGACTCAACAGTTACTTTGTCAGCTGTGGCAACTTTCTGCTGTTATCAAGGGCAACATAAGTAATATTAGCAAATAAGGCTACTGCAAACATTTTTTTTTATTAATGTGCTAGAAGAAAATTGCTTAATTTACTAGTAATAGTCAAAAAGCAGATCTGGCTAAAAGATAAAGGGATAAAACAACAGCCATTGTACTATTATAAAACATGCCCACTACTTCTCTGTTTCTAGAAAAAAAAAATCAAGCCCGTCTTTCACCCTTTCATACCAGTTTCCATTCTTGCAGGAATTTTGTCAGAAAAGCAGAGGCAGGTTCCCCAGCTGAGCTTCCAGAAATGACACACCAGTCTTCTCAGGAAAGAAAGCACTCTGACTTGAAAGCTTTAGGAGTTGCCTTTGAGGATTTCACACCAACAAATAGCTATACTCGGGTTTTTTGATCTCTGTTCTGCTTGCACGCAGTCGGCAGCAAATCCTCACCCTGCTACCCAACAAAGAGTTCATCTGAGTCCATATGAATTGCATTTGAGGCTGTAATTACTGGGGAGGGAGAGAAGGAGTGCAGAACTGCCCATAAAATCCAGCTCTTAAAATTACACCTCACAGAAGAGTAGGAGCTGGCTGTAGAATCACAGGACATGAATAAGTTGAGATATTAAATAATTCCCAACCCAAATTTCTGTAGGAAGCTGCAAAAATGAAAGTTTTGTCATTTTTTTCTCGGGCTTCTGAAGAGTGAGAGGCAGCTTACCAACACACAGAAGAAGAAGAGTGTGCTGTATTTGTGACAGTTACCATGACACTGACTCAGCATTCATATCTTTTTGGTGATATTAAATGGAATGGAAGCGGGCAAGGGGACCTTCCCAAGCACAATTGCTGCTCCTGCTTCTGTTTGTCTCTCTGATTTCCTTTGCAAGAAAGGAGACTTGGGAAGTGGCTTTAAAAACCTGACATACAAAATGTATCCCGTGTGACGGTGTGCAGTGGAAAATTATCATCATTAGAATTATACATGCTATACTCCCTGCTGAATCCCCCAAAGCAGCTAAAGAGCCAGGAGAACATGAGATTGTCATTACTCTGTCTCCCTCCCTCTTCTTTGGAGCATAAACCTCTGCCAGACACTCAGGCAGAACAAAACACTTAATCAGTGTTAAGGATGCATCTGGTACCCTCAGAGAGATGAGCTGTTCATTTATGCTTGTTTACAATATGTTTATAAACATTAGTGGACAGGAATAGATTACCCCAGTTTACTACCACATAAAGGAGTCAGCTGCTTACATTTCCCATCATATCTATGTGCTTTTCTTTTACATTACTCAAGTGGTACCTTGTGTTAAGTAATCTATGTGAATTAGGCCAGAAATCAGGAGCGTCCCAGCAGAATTTATACTTGTTTTCCCTATCATTATCCTTAAAGTATTACCTTTGAATCAAACTCCTATCCAAGATGCTTAATTTTCCTTGCCATCTCAATAGTTTTATTTAATTTTATTTTTTTCCCCCGTGGTCCACGAAGAAATGACATTGGTTTTATGTTCTAGATGAAAAGCATATTGTTTGGACAGTAATGGAAAAAGTGGTATTGCGATGACATTCCTCCCTACATCAAATGCTCATACCTAATCAAAGAGAACAGCCTTGTAATGGAAATTTTTAATTTTATTTTCCTTTTTTTAAAAAACAGATTATCCAGGCACATTCCCTCTGAATTACATGTTAGGACTTTACAGAGCAGTGGTCAAATAGAGAGTAACTCTGCAGCTCTCATCTATTACCAAACCACTGAGTCCTCTGATGTATAGAGAGAAGGCAGGGCTGCCTCCAAGTCCTTAAAGGAGCCCTGCTTTGCCATCTTACATCTCACTTCACCTGTTGGTTCTCTCTATTTTCTCCACCTTCTGTATGTCTATGAGGTTTTAAGGACTCTACTGTGTAATTTTAAGACTTTGAATTGCACATCATAATCCCTGACTGCAGTTTAATGATAAAATCATAGAATCATAGAATGGTTTGGTTTGGAAGGGATCATCTAGTTACAGCCCTTCTGTCATGGGCAGGGACAACTTTCCCTAGATCCGGTTGCTCAAAGCCACATCCAACCTGACCTTCAGCACTTCCAGGGATGGGACATCCACAACTTTTCTGAGTGACCTGTTCCAGTGTCTCACCACTCTCAAAGTAAAGAGTTTCTTCCTAATATTTAATCTAAATCTCTCCTCCTTCAGTTTAGGGCCATTCCCCCTTGTGCTATTACTACATACCATTGTGAAAAGTCCTTCTACAGCCTTTCTGTAAGCCCCTTTTAGGTAACGGAAGGTGCTACAAGATCTCCCTGGAGCCTTCTCTTCTCCAGGCTAAACAGCTGCAACTCTCTCAGCTTGTCTTCATGGGGGAGGTGTTGCAGCCCTGCGATCAACTGAGGTCCTCTTCTGGACTTGTTCCAAGAGGTCTGTACATTTCCTGTCTTGGGGCCCCCAGACCTGCACACAGTACCCCAGGCTGGGTATCACAAGAGCAGAGTAGAGAGGGAGAACCACCTCCCTCAACACGCTGGCTATGCTTCTTTTGATGCAGCCCAGGATGTGGTTGGCCTTCTGGCCTGCAGGTACACATTGCCAGGTCAATAATCATAATCATAATCAGGGTAAGTATACATATGGTTGCGAGACACTGGTGTAACAAAGGAGAAATAAATTGAAAGAAGACAGTGGAGCAGATTTCACAGACAGGGAGTGGGATGGGCCAGGTGACCAGCTGGTTATAAATCAATACAATTTCTGTGGAGGAGGATCTACTTCATTGATAAGAAACTGTAACACCAAATATTTGGCCAAAGGTGGTTGTGACATGTGTAAACCTATTTATAGGCCTTGCATAAAAGGGTGTAGTTAGCTGTAGCTTCTTCTCCCTGATCAGATATTTTCACAGAGCCTTCTAGGATAAGGTCTTAATTTTCATTTTGTTGGCTGAAAATCGGGTGTTGTAAGGAGTACCATCACATCTTTCATTAGATCAGCATTCTAAATCATCCAGCAATCCCATCAATCAATGGATATGTGAAAAATAGCCATGAGCCATTGGTCTCCTCTAATGGGGTTCCCAGAGTTGCCATAAGGTAGTACTTGCTAAGCAAATCATGGCAGAGAGTGAGACTCACTTGCAGAAAGCCAAATGTAGCAAACTTCAGAACAAGGCTATGGACCACATGGAAAAGGCAACCTAGCCAAAGTGAACAGCAAGATTCACAGCTATATCCTCTCTCACACGCATTTGCACACTCACAGAGGCAGTTCTGAATCACCAGTATTTGCACACTGACAACTCCCCTTCCCATAAATTACACTAGTGTCCTGGAAGGCAGACTTCTTTCTTTCCTACTATGAATCTGCCTGTTCTGTTCACTATTTGAGTGCTGCATGTCAAAAATGAAAGCCAATGTAAAACCAACGAAAAGAATTTCCTGGCCTTTTTCCTCTGACAGCAGGAAGCAGGATTCCCCATGCCAATGGAAGAGCCTTCAACATGTGTATCTTCAATAATTTCTGCATCATTGTATTGAGTGGTAGACACACTTTCTTTCATTAAGTCTTTATTTAGGTGGAAGATTAAGAAAATTATATTTGTTTGCACCTGTATGGTAAGGGCCCTATTCTCCAAAGAATACAACAAGCATGAGAGAGAGTAAAAGACTTCTATATCAAACTATCCTATACACATGCAAATTGATCTGTTTGCAAGGTAAAGTAGTGTGTAGACAAGATATTAATTCTAAAAACAGTGTGGATAGATTCTTGATTTATTATTATTATTATATAGCACTAATATGTATGCTAAATAAGTTAAGATGATTAATGCACTGCTTCAAGTCTGACTTACTACTAAGATTTGCACTAAAAGAAGCCAAATATCCTTTCAGACATAGTTCATTTCTACCTAAAATATTACTGTAATCCACTTTACCACAGTAGAAATAATACTGGGAAAAAAAGCACTTCAGATTTCAGACAAATTCATTTCAGAATTCACCAGCAAATTTCAAAAGGTTAAGGTACCAAAATGAAATTTTGAAAAAGTACAGAACAATGTTGGAAAAGTTCCCTTGGCATTTCATTTTACATTACCAGTGGAAGTGACTATTAAAACTGAAAAGAACAAAATCGGTGATGCTGTCCACCTGAAGCATGTCTGTGGGAGACAGCAGATTTAATATTGGACCCTAAGCTTTACAATTCAGATACTTCTCAGAAGCAGTCCTTGCCACATTACCAGAACAAATGAGTGGTAGCGCATATCTTGCTTTGTAAGCAGAAGCTTCTGTCACTCTTAATTTAGAGGCACTTCCATTGATTTCGCTTTTGAGTTTCATGCATAACAGAATGCAGCTCTGAAGTTTCTGTGTTTCCTTTGCACAGGCTGACTCCGGGACAAGTTTCAAAGCAGTCAGATAAAATTATCATTTGAGATGACTCTTGGATATTTTTACAAGAAATGCTCAACCGGGCTAGAACTTTTCAGCCTGGAAAAGAGGCAGTTAGAGGAATATAGAGGTCTAGAAAAGCCTGAGTAAGCTGAAGAAGCTGAAGTGACTGACTGTTCACTGCCTCTTTCTGTACTGGACTCATGGGCACCAAAGGAAGCTACTGAGAACCAGAGTCAAACCAAACAAAAGCATGTGGTCTTCATGAAGTCAGTGATAGATATGTGGGAGTCATTTCTAGAAGTCACTGTGGGTGTAGCAAAGTACTTGAAAGAGACTTTTTTGGGGAGTTACTAAACAGAGAGACAGATCACTTCAACCTCAGGAAGTCTTGGTAACAGGAGAGAGCAACCCATGTTCTTACTGTTCCTTACAGGCCAGATTTTGGACTCACTGGAGAAGGGACAGAGGACTAGGTGAACCTTCAAGCAAACAGTAGAGCTCTTCTCAGGGTCCCTTGCTCTGGCATCCAGATCCTTGCTTTTGCAGATGATGATGATGTCATATACTTCCTTTGAGAAAGCCATGAAAATCTATCTTAAAAAACTAGCTCTGTTGTTTGCCCATCTGTCCCTATCCCTGCCCAAAGCCATCAAATATGCATAAGAAATCTTCATGTACTATCCAGCCATAATTTACCAAGGGAGAATTTAACCACAGCTTCTCTCCCAGTTCTCAGGATCTTTTTTTTTTTTTTTTTTTTAAATATATTTTAATCAGTGACTATTTATGGAATAAAAAAAATGTATTTTAAGCACCAACACAGCACCTGGTTCAAGAGGATAAGCCCCACCCAGCTATTACAAGGAAGGGTGTAGATAGCTCTTTTCAGGAGAGCCTCCCTAGCAGAGAGTACCAATGGATTTCCAATGGATCTCCATGGGCTGTTGTGTGTGGTGTCCTGTATCCAGAGAGAGGCAGCAGCTCTCCATGCATTGGGTTCCCTGTTGGCCATTCCAGACTCCTTCCTAGGCACTAAGGTACTTTTTTTTTTTTTTTTTTTTTTTTAATTTCTGTTACTCTGG
This sequence comes from Empidonax traillii, assembly GCF_003031625.1. Classification (NCBI taxonomy): domain Eukaryota; kingdom Metazoa; phylum Chordata; class Aves; order Passeriformes; family Tyrannidae; genus Empidonax; species Empidonax traillii. The sequence continues at coordinate 142,636 of NW_020956536.1, forward strand.
GGCTGTCAAACTAATAGTGAATTATCTCTAGTAGGCATAAGGACAGCACCCTCTGAATCAGTACTCCTTATTAAAGGTTCTAACTTCAGGGAACTCTCAAGCTTTTACCAGACCATCCCTCATCATGAGTGGCAGGTCCAGTAGGGAAATTTACATCTCCCAAATGCTGCTTCTGAAACTGATTTGAAACATTCAGGCTTATCTGGGAATTCTAGTTCTGACAACCTGTGTTAGTTTGACACAGGCTTTTATTTTATTACTTTATTTAAGTAAAAAAAGTTTAAAACATTTAATTATTGTAACCTGCTTCATGCAGTGGGCAGATAATTCAGGCAATTGGACTACCTAATGTGTAAGTTATTAATTCCTAGAAACACCTTACACATTCCAATCATAACAGCATCACCCATTAAAAAAAAATCTATGTTTGCTCTCATTTTCATCTATTAATAGCAATAGCGACCTCAGCACAGGGCATTCTTAGGGATTAGTGACCAGCTGGGACTAATGGCACCCTTGGCTACACCTCTGGCAAACAAATGCTTGCCAGACTACCATCAATCCTCAGAAAATGTCCTGTGCCCAGATCATTACTGCCTAACCAGTTGTTAGAATGAAAATGAAAAGCAAATGTAGGGAGAGAGTTGTAAAGAGTCTTCACGTGCAAGAGTGTTTGCCCCTATCAGGAAGCTTTGCCTTAATAAGACAACACGGCAATCTGTATTGACAAACGCATTGTGTGTGTTTCTGTGATTACTCCCTCTGCAATTATGCCCCTCAACCCCGCGTTCTGAGGCAGGAGAAGTGAGAATTTAGGCTGATAAGTGCCCCCAGTCCTCTCCCTCCTGGGGGTGGACAGAGTGCAATGTCAGCTTTAGTGCTATCGCTATTATCCAAAACATGGTTCTGCATGATTAACAACATCCAGCCAGGATATAACCTTTCCATCCCAGTCTGGACAGGATGGCCAAAGCTGAGAACATCATCCTGGATAAATCATTAACATGCCATGGAATGAGTAGCACTAACCTCATTAAGAGAAAAGCAATAGGAAGAGTGGTCAATACAGTTTCATATTTATTTCGTACTGGCTTTCAGAGCAGGTGCATATTGAAGATTTGACCCTAAGAACTCGCTAGATGTTGTGCAAATTTTAGACATACAGCAGCAAAAGCAATCCCAAACACGTGCCATTGAATTGCTGGAAATGCCAAGTGTTTGTGAAGGCAAGTAAGAAAATGTGTCTGATTTGACTGACAACGAACTGCTGCCATTTTTACTTTTTGCTGACAGAATGACCGCAGGAATATTTGTGCTGGCACACTTGTAGGCGCAAAATTGGGAAATGTATTGAAGCTAAAGCTGGCAGGAAACTGCTTTCTCCAGTCCCCTTAGGTATGTGTGGGTGTTCACATATTTAGAAACTTAATTAATAGCTCTCAGGGACTTTCCCTGGCTATTTTTCAAAGAAAAATGTTGCCAGTTGGTGTTTGGTGTGTTGTGGTTTTTTTGTTGTTGTTGTTGTTTTTTGCTTTTTTTTTTTTTTAATTTTTACATTTCTATATCACTAATTAAAAGCAATAAATTTTGACCTAGAAATAAGCAAATGGGGGAAAATATTATTTTTTCAGATAGCCACTATCAGAAGACATTTTAAGATAGTAAAAAATGCAATATATTTTACTTTCTGATGCACCTAATTTCACCTGTATCTTCTTGAAATTCTGTCACAGGTCAACAGTGACCAGGTCTGACAAGTACTTTAACCCTTAATCTGTTGCTTCTTTTAGTGCATATGTTCACTTTTCAACTAAGAGTGATTCCAGTGGTCAGGAAACTAAACAAATTTGTGAGTATTTCTGGGGTTGAGAATTTAGAGATCGTGCACCGCCAGGCTTGGGGGAAAGCAAGAAGGGATATCAGAGTCATCATTGATGCTACATGTGAGAGAAGGCATATCTCTCCCTTTATCTTCTGTTTATTTTAGATTTCTTCACTGTTTTTATGGCATTGGGAGGGTTGGGTTTTTTTTTGTTCCAGCCTATAGGGTTTTTTTCCTTGTCTATGTACTTCCCACTGTGTTGCTTATGTGTGAAGGGAAAGAGAGATTTTCTATAATTCATGCCAGGATATTTTCTTTATTTTGTCATTCCAATAAATGTTAAATATAAACAAGAGGGTGTGGGATGATGTAAGAGACCAGTGCAGAGCAAACACAGAAGCTCTTATTGAGATGTACAAGGAGTGCTCTTGCTAAATCTGTCCTAAAGCCTCTGAATAGGAGTCCATCGTCTCCATAGTTTGAATTCACTCATCTTTTCCTTTTGTGGGAAAGAAAAGAAAAGAAGCTATTTAAATCACTGGGATTAAGCAGTATTTTGCCAATTTACACTAACACCTGGCTTCTTTTAGATAAGGACCAAATGAACGTTAGCTCATGCCAAAGCACGCACTCAGACTGTTGACCTAGCTGTTTAAGTTATCATTCCTGAGATCTGGATGAACAAATGCTGGAACTAATCCTGTCTAGTGCATGTAACCTTATGCCCAGGCAGGCATTCATGAAATGTTATCAGCATCACGTGTCAAAGGACTTTTATATGTATTTTCTTTACTATTTTTAAAGGAAGAAACCAGAAATGAATATCAATCAATCCAACCACGAGCCATGTGAAAGTATTGCATCCTATGTACATGAAGGTCCTTAAGTCATTAAAACTGATGTAAGCATTATATTATTCAAGGAACAGAAATCTCTAGGGAAAAAAATGTGCAAAAAATACCCCAGAAAATAAAGTACTAATCAATGACAGGGAAAAAATTGGCACATAATAACCTGCTAAAGTAAGCTTTCTGATGCCTTGGGAACTCTTAGCCCCACTCTAATATAAACACTGTAGGTAGCCATTTACATGGTCAATGTGAAATAAATGCACCTGATCCTTTGGTTTTGGAATCCGTTGGGCCCTTTGAGATCAACACATCCCCCACTAGAAGTCAGGGCTCATTTCTGCAGGTTCTCCCCAGCGAGGAGGTTTCTACATCAGCATAAAATTAACATAACCCTCACTCAGCTCCACTTCATCCCATTCCAATCTATACCTGGACGGATATGCAAAGATGTCCTAGTGGGTGAGGTGCAATGTCTCACTGACTAACACTGAAACAGAACATTCATGTCCTTAAACCCCAATAGATTATTGCTTGTTTGAATTGGGATTTTGTCCAAGCAAGTGACAGCCAAAGGGGTTGTGAATCATACTGTGTCTATGAATAGCCTGAGGTGGGAGGTGGGAGGGTGTGACGAGAAACAGGGAATGCAGCAATAATCCTCATAGCCTAGCATCAAATAAAAACAAGAGCAGTGTTAGCAGTCAGTGAATGTTTGTCCAATGCTTTTGTTCTTCACAGCACTGTGAAAACTCTCATTTTCAGCAG
>NW_020956537.1:0-39683 GCF_003031625.1 Empidonax traillii
TTGCCTTACAGGCTTCCCGGTTCGCCTTCACACAGCAATAGCAAACAACAGTAACATAATCACAACTATTAACAGGTCATGGCTGCAACAGAACTGCAGCCATAGGCAACTGTAGAACACCCCTGATCACAAACTCCTCATCATGAGGCAATCATGGAAACCCTGCTTGTAATAAAACCGTTTCATTTATTTCTCACACATACAATATCATGTCATGCTCAGTAATAATAATAATAAAAAAAAGTGTGTGTGTGTCCTACAAGGTAGCCATTGCTCAGAGACTGGCTGGATGTTGGTCTGCTTGTGGAAGGTAGAGAATGATTGACTTTGCATTCCTTCTGGGTTTCTTTCTGTTTCCCCCAGTCCTTCTTCACTTAATAAACTTTTTCTCAACACATGAATTTTCTTGCTTTTGTTCTTACTATTCTCTACCCTGTTCTGCTGGGAGTTGGGAGCGAGCAAGCAGCTGTATGTGTGGTTAGATGCAGGCTTGGGTCAACCCACCACAGACCTGATCTTTTTAACCTTGCCTCAAGTGCAATAAAGTGTACAGAGAAAACAATTCTTTCACTCGTTTAACTTGTTTTTTTCAGGATGAGGAGATGCAAAGGAGAGCACTATACTAACAAGACTGCAGCTTTGCCAATGCAAACAATGTTTACACTGGTACCACTTCTGCTGGTATATGTGATCTGTATAATTTATTTATTTGACTTTCATTCTGATGGAAGCGAAAGTTTACTTTGAGAACTTTTATTTCATAGAAAAAATGTTTCTGGCAAGATTTTTATTAACAGCTAAACTGCTGTTTTGGTTCTTTTGTTTACTCTAAATTTTGCAATTTTTCTTTTTTTTTTTTTTTTTTTTTTTTTTTTTTTTTTTTTTTTTTTTTTTTTTTTTTTTTTTTTTTTTTTTTTTTTTTTTTTTTTTTTTTTTTTTTTTTTTTTTTTTGCAACTCTTGCAAGATGTGTGAATTGGAAGAATCAATAGATGAATGGTCTGAAATAGCTGATAATTTAAATACTATAAAACATTAGCTGTATAAAAGTTTTCCCTTTTAAAAGGTTTTGAGAGCAACACTTGGCTTTGCTTCAGTTGCTCCCTCCACTACTGCCTCCCCCTCATTTGATTGTTTGGGGAAGAAAGAGGTCAAAATTGAGGTAAGGGTAAGGAATGTTTTAATGAGTTTAACCTTTGGCTTAAACTGAAGTGTTTGTTTGTCATATTATGAAGTCTATGAGTTGCCGTGCATCTGTATTTGCTTTTAATAGGTTGCATCTTGGGTTTTTGAGAAGACTTTTTTGGCTGAAATATAGTCTGGTGTGACTGCTGTCCTTTTGTTTAGGTGCAAATTTTGGTGCTGTGATCTGTGTTTGTTGTTTGAGAAACAGGTTAGTATAGCCTGAATTGAAGCCTGAGCAGGCTTAAAATACAACAGTCTCAGTCAGATCAGTTCCCTCTGGTTCTACTCATTTACTGAAAATGTACAAATTGGGGAGGAAATAAAAAGATGGTTATAAAGAGCCTTTGTCCCCTTTGGATGGTTCAGAGTGCTTTTCTCCAGTGTGAGTTATTTTGGGAAACAGGTTATCTGAACCTGTGAAGCTTTACAAATTCTGTATATTGGAAATAAGTAATTTGAGAGGCGTTACACATATAAACATCTGATAACATCATTTGAAAAAAAGGTTTGGAATTTTATCAGTTTCAACTGAGAACTTTCATTAGTTTCATAGCTCTGTTCTGTGAGAATAAACAGAAACCTTAAATTTTAAAGACAGCCATTGTTATATGTTTTTTAGGTGGTATCATGGAAAACTTGACAGAGCAATTGCAGAAGAACGTCTTTGGCAAGCGGGAAAACCTGGAAGTTACCTTATTCGAGAGAGTGATCGGAGACCAGGTTCATTTGTGCTTTCATTCCTTAGTAAAACAAGTGTCAATCACTTCAGGTGAGAAGCAAATGTTTTCTTTTAAAACACTGTAACCTGATTATTTGTGGGTTTGGAACTTAGTATGGTACAGAAAATAATTGTATTAACAATTGGATGTCTTTTCTTTTTATCCATGTATGGTATAGCTCTTTACTAGGGTTTAATTGTTTTAAACCATGCTACAAAAATTCCTTTACAGGCTGAAGAATGAAAATGTGAGGAAAACAACATCATCAGGATAGAAAAGCTTGTCTAAAGCTGTTGTGACTAAATTTACAATAACGTGCAGGCTTCTTAGTAGTAATCAGATTGTTTTGAGTCTATTTCTCAGTTATTGCAGCTTACAGGACATACTTTAAAGTCATAGCAAATCTGGGTGTTCATAAAAAGATACAAAAAGGAGAAACAAAGATTATGTATTTAATAATATGAGGATTTGCTGGAATCAGCTTTCAGTTTATGTCAGAATTAGTTGTTTTAAATACAAGTATCTATTTATCTGAAATTGTAACCAAGGTTATTTTACCATTAGTAAGTTATATACATTAATTTAGTCTCAGTGTAGACATGTTCTGAGAAGCGCTTGAATGTAAGGCAACAAGTAGTGTACTGCAGTGTAATGTTTATCTTCACAAAATAGGATATCAAGTGCATCTTTAGCACTAAAAAAAATTTTTGTCAGCTATCCAGACAACAAGAAATAAACAGAAAGCAAATTTACTTCCAAAGCAAACAAATAGCATGTTTATGTTTGTATCATGTTGTCTGAGCTAACAATTCATGCTTCTCAGCTATACTGATTCTTGTAAGGGAACTGATTACTATGTAGCAGTAGTCGAAAATGAAATTATGTTAATGCTTGTTTTTTTAAGTTTGTTTTTAAGACTTCTATTTTTAATAACTTCTGTTTATTGTAGCCAATATTAGATGTTGAATGTTCATTTGTGTCCACCATAAAATTGTTTCTGGCATCTCAGATAGAAAATGGGAAACCATTAAATGCTACTTTCTAAGAAAGGGATCCTTATAATATTTTCAAATCTTAAAGAATCTTTTCTTCTTGGATCCATTAAATATGTGATGTGATAACTATTTGAAGGAAACTGTTTGCTGATACTGGTCTTCATAGAACGGACATACTTTTGGTTTCACTTGTTGACTGCAGAGTGTGTATGTATGTTTTTGTTATTAGAAGGGCAGATGCTACACTCAAACATTTTTCCAACCCCAAGAATAGCAGTCTTGAAGTTATTTCAGCCAAATATAGGGATGTGCCCACTGAGTCCCACAGACTGGAAGTGTCACTTCCACCATTTATATTTTCATCCTGTCCTTCAGAATTTTCTGTAATTACAGAACTCTTTGTATTTACTAGTCCTTTGTGTTCTGAAGAAAGGTTTCATTTGAAATTGGTCTGTTTTTCCCAAGTAGCTTGTAATAGGATAAGGGGAAAAGGCCTCAAGTTGTGCCGGGGAGGTTTAGATTGGATATAAGGAAAAATTTCTTCACCGAAAGGGTCGTCGAGCACTGGAACAGGCTGCCCAGGGAAGTGGTGGAGTCACAATCCCTGTAGGTATTTAAAAGACATGTAGATGTGGTGCTTAGGGACATAGTTTAATGGTGTATTTGGAAGTGCTGGGTTAATGGTTGGACTATTAAAGTCCCATTATATTAAAAAAACCCATTATATTAAAGGTTTTTCCAAACTGATTCTATGATTCTAAAAATGATTGTTTTGACTCTGCCACACAGAGTTCTAGTGGAAAGTATGATGTTTTCTCATTTACTACATATTTTATTGGAAACTGTTTTTAGCATTCTGCAAGTTTCATAAAACTGATAATTTCACAATTTTTACCAAAAAAATTATAGTCTTTAAGTAGATCAAATGTCTTGTTTATTTTTTCCCCTATGTGTAACTAAAGGAATAGTTCAATGCCTCTGTCAGTATTTTCTCCCGTCTCCAAGTTGCCTTTCCAGGTAGCTTTTAACATTTTTAAAGAGTGAGTTTGTAATATTGCATTTTGAATGTAGACAGCCTGCTTTAAAAACTCAACTTCATCGTAATTTCCTAAAAAAAAAAAAAAAAAAAAATCACAAACCCAAACCACTCCCAACAGTTTGTACCAAAAGATGTTCTGTCAAGATTCTTTTCCTTTATTAACAGGATTATTGCCATGTGTGGAGATTATTACATTGGTGGACGTCGCTTTGCTTCACTCTCGGACCTAATTGGTTATTACAGTCATGTGTCTTGTTTGCTGAAGGGGGAAAAACTATTCTTTCCAGTAGCACCTCCAGAGGCAAGTAGTAAAACTTTAAAACATCATTTTCTTAAATATTGATATAATTAATCTTGCATTCAATATTCATACTTTTCTAGGAAAAAAAGCATTGTAGATGGCTTCCCCTAGTTCTAGACCTATCTCAGCATATGGTAAAGTATAAAGAATATATAAACGTGGTTTTACTGATAGAAAGTAATGATAAAAATAGTTTTTTAATGAAAATCTGTAATGAGAAAACTAGATATCAGGTATTGCAGTGATCTCCAAATGTAGTAATAACATTGTACATAAACTGAGATAAACAAGAAAATGTGTGGTTCTTGGCTATTAAAGAGCACTATTGTAATGTAGTTAGCCTCTAGGCTTTTACCTAGACTTAATAAAGTGTTTCAAAATAATATTATTATTTTGTAGCAAAGATTTTGAAATACACGTCCTTGAAATAAAGTTCCTTAAAGCTGTGCTTCTTTCAAGTGACTATCCTTAAGACAGTATCAGTAATGACCCCCCCCAAATAAAGATGTTTCTGAATGTTAAACTTTCATAAATTTCCACTAAGAGGAAGAAAGTTCTAAAGTACTCTTTCATGGGATTTACATTGTTGGTAATTTGATTTTTGTTGATAACATGACTGATAATAGAATGTTAGAACCAAAATTAGGGCTTTTGCAGGTAACTTTAGGAATTGAGCATTTCCAGCTCTTACTATTTTTGACCCTTTGAAAACTTAAAACTAGCAAAGGGATACAAATTACTATTACCAGTCTTTTGCCTCAGAATAGCATAATGTTGGGGAGAGGAAGTCTACACTAGAATGAAAGGGAAAATTAATATCTTTGAACTCTTCTCTAAAATTGTAGCCTGTGGAGGATAGAAGGAGAGTTCGAGCAATTCTACCTTACACCAAAGTGCCAGAAACTGATGAAATAAGGTATGTTTTAATAATAGGTAGAATCACATGTGAAATTCTTGGACTATTTATAAATCCTAATGATTTAGGTATATGTTCACTATGTAAATACTTTCCAATTGCATCTTAGACTTAATACTCTGGGATGTTAAAGGTATGATGACTGCCTTTTGTTTTTTTTCACATGATATATGTTATGTGGAAAGGATGCAAAACTAACAGTCCTATATCTAATAGAAGAACATATACTAGTTGCTTGGAATTAATACTGCTTTCCTGACATGCATGATAAAAGTCTGTTCACGGTAAAACTGGGACAAAGTACACTGGTTTAGGTCAAATTAACATATACTCTTGTAATGTATTCTTGAAGATGTTATGGATTTTAGGGAATCTTGACTTAATTTTAATCTCATAATTAACATTTAGAAAGCTTGAAGCATTTCAAAGTTAATTTCAACCAGCCTTTCACACAATAACTTGTTGTGAACTTCTTTGTAATAGAACTGATATAGAATGGCCTTGCTGTTTATTGTACATTAAGATTTAGGTTCATTAGTAGCTGAATTAATTCTAAGTATTTTCATTAGGCTATTTTTAACGCTTTTTTATTTGTGCTCAAGTTATTGTATTTTTTCTTACTCTGTCACAGATGAATTATTAAGAGAAGTCATCTTTGTGGGGTTAACTGAAAGGATTGTAATAATGATTAAACAATTATTAAATGGTAATTAATTAATACTGTTCACTCAGAGTGGGTACATCCGTCTCACCCTCTCAAATAAGAGATGTTCAGTAGAAAATTACTATCTAATTTTGGATTGAACTAATAGTTGATGAGCTTCAGTACCACGTAGCTATTGCCTGTATCCCTTATGAATCATTTGACTTGATTGAGAAGTCCCTCTGTGCTCTAGTGAAAGGTTTTCATATGACCTGATGTCATGATTTAACCCCAGCCAACAACTAAGCACCAACAGACACTGGGGCAGTAATTTTCCTGGATGGATGCCTTTTGGCTGATGTTTTTTCTTGCAGTTCCTGTACTTGAGCTTCTAGTCTCCAGGTAGGTTCACCATCCCACTTCCTTATGTCCTCCCCATGGTCACGCAGATAGAACCACAGGGTGGCATGTGGAGTGTGTCACTGGTAACCCTCTCCCCTGAACACAAAAATGTTGACTCTTAATAGCCAACATGCTGGTTAGTATGGGTGAGAAAGACTTATCCTTCTTTAATTGCTGGGACAGTTTCTCCACAGCCAAGATGCAGGGAGGAAGCGAGATTCTCTTTGAATTCTCAAGTTGGCTGGCCAATCCAACCACAGTTGCTGCTTTTGTGTCTCTCCAGCTCATTACCACTGTGGTGGTGGTGTACGATGTTGGTGCACTTTGTACAAACTTTCACCATGTGGACCATGTGCACGGGATTTCACCCACCTCTTTGGATACCTGGTTGTCATCTAGGTTGCTACAGATCACCACCACAGCTAATTCCCTCAGATACTGTATATCTCCCTCAGTGGTGGTCCATTTGCTTTGGGAATTTGCAGGTTCTTCTTTGAAGGGATATCTATCCTTTACACTTGACAGAAGCTGCTTCCTAACACTGAGGATTCCTGCCCCTTTTACAACAAGGGATCCCAGCTGCTGTGTTTCCTTACCCTCTGATTCCTGACTGTTGGCTCCAATATCCCAGAATCAGAGTAACGAGATGATTATTTGTTCACCTGGTTGATGGCTTTGCCTATCTCACTGCTTGCTTAGGGATAGGGATTTTGTGGTTTCTGTCTCATTTATGATTTCATTCTTTCCCCTCCTGTTCTTGTGACTGCTCTGCTGCTCCCACTTAGGAGAAGCTTCATCCCTTATTGAATGAATTGACTTCTGCTTCCATTGTTTCTTTTTAATTATAGAGGTGACTGATGAGGCCAAATTTTTGCCCCCAAAAAAGCACAAAAGACTGCTTTAGAGATAAAATTTGTTTCTTTAAAGCAGTAGGTATTTTAATGCAACGCGTTGGAGAGTTCCCAGGTCATCCTGGACAAAGAACTCTGTCGTGTACAATTAACACGGCTTTTTATACAGTTCTGGGCATAAAGTTGCATCACAAAACATGCATATTCATTAAATTGCAACATCTACTTGTAATATTCATATATAGGCGGAGTCTTCAATTTGGGGAGGTTTAGAGGTGGGAGTTCCTGTAGTCTTCATCATGGGCAGTGGTCGGTCGTAGGTCTTCCTCAATGTAAACTTTTGAACTGTCCTGAAATCTTTCCCTTATTTGGATAGTTGGCAAGCGTAGTATGGTCAGGTTGACTTTTGGCTCATCTTAAGATTTGCTGATGTTGCTGTCTCTTTGCTTTATGCTTCGAATGTTCTATCTTATCCACATGTTCTGTTCCTCAGAGAATTTATTATTTTTGTGGTTTCCTAATGCTAGGGTTTTGGAACTACTTCCACAATTTTGTGTTTGAGTTAACCTTTTGTTTCTCAAAGACTGCCTCAAAGACTGCCTCAGTTGAGTGGCTTCACTGATATAGTTGAAGACTGGGTCTGTGATTTAGCCACAATGTCTCTTGGTATGTTTTCAGATCCAGAAGACCCTCCCTTCTTGAGGGTGCTGAACAGTACTAAACAGTGTTTGGTAGGTGCAGTCCAGGCCCCAGAACAATGTGATAAATTGTGCCTCTTTGGAATAGCCAGGGCATCTTTTTTCAAATGTTCTATCACTTCATCAGGATCTGGGAGTGAAGTCCCAGATCAATGGAAGTGACAACCTTTCTAAATACCTACTTATATTTTCCTACATACCTGGCCACCCATAACCACACTGCCACGGGGTCTGGGTGATATTCCTAAATTGCTTGTTAACCTTGGAAAAAGCCAAAACAGTTATCCTAAGAAATACCTATAGGAGTATTTTCATTACCCAAGGATGTTGCTTATAACGAGGGAGAAAACATCATGGAAGAAGGTGGTGAAGGTGCCAATCTGTATTTCCTCCATAAAAAACCTCTCTGAGGAAGTGTAATTGTTAATTTTCTCCATGAGACAGTTCCCAAAGTACAGTCATGGAATCAGTACAGAGCCCAAATAGCAGATGAAGCTCAAGGCCAGTGTTTTAATAATAAATCTCACAGGCAAAACACCACTAAGTGCTACAGAGCACAGAAAACTACAAAAGCCAAAACCAGTCTTTAACATGTACAGTAGAAAAGAGAGCATGGCACAGATCAGATAAATTAATGTTGACAACAGATATATCAATATTGTGACCAGCAACTGTAAGAGATATAAGTTCCTTCTAATACCTTCTGGTAAAATCTTAAACCCCATGCCAAAAAGGACTGTTGTGGTTTAACCCCAGATGGCAGCAAAGCACCATACAGCATCTTTCTGCCTCCCTCCTGATGGAATGTGGGAAGAATTAGAGGGATAAAAATGAGACATTTGTGGGTTGAGATAAAGACAGTTTTAATTGGTAAAAAGAAATTAAAAAAAAAACTGTTAGGGGCAAAAATCACACCAACCAACCGACAAAGAGAGAGGAAAATAAAACCCAAGAAAAACAAGTGATACAAATGAAAACAATTGCACACCATTAACAGACTGATGCCCAGCCAGTCCTCAAGCACACTGTCTGCCCCCCCCCCCCCCCCATAGGAACTACTATGAAGAAATTTAACTCTATTCCAGTGAAAACCAGTATGCCTGAGTTTGGGATTACACTTAAAGAATAACTTATACTAACCTTTCAGTAATGAAACTCTTGAATGTTTAATTTATACTCTTTTTGCAGCTATCTGCATATTTTTTCAAGGAACTATTCTGTATCTTCCTTTTAGCACTTGTCTTCATATCCAAATACTTAATTAGTAGATATTCCATAGGCTTTATTATAAAAAATTAGGTTTTGATAGAAATATTTTTTTCTTAGACTATTAAGGAAATCTTTGATTGTTTTTACTTGCTTTTAGTATTTGATCCCTCTTGATAAAAGAGTGTTACTGTCTTCTAATGTTGTGGTGATTTTTGTTTTATGCATCCTTAGCGTACTTTAAAGTATCTATTAGATTCTAAATGTAAATTAAAGAAAGATAAATATTCAAGTGATATTCATAGCTACTTAAACTGCATGAAAAATGCACAAGGTGTGCTTGGGACATCAATAAATGTATCTTTCATGATCAGATTTTCTTAAATGTTTTGCTGAAACTATGCTCAAGAATTCAATGTGTTCATTAAACTTTGTATTATGATTGTACTTCTTACATATGTCTTATTGTAACTCTCTTCAGTTTCCTTAAAGGAGATATGTTTATTGTCCATAATGAATTGGAAGATGGCTGGATGTGGGTTACAAACCTACGGACAGATGAACAAGGTCTTATTGTAGAAGACCTAGTAGAAGAAGTGGTAAGTAATTTTATATTCAAATCTGTTGAAGAACTGAGATTTGATTTTTTTTATTAGTTGTGTGTGAAAGTTAGCATTGAAATTGAACCAAACTAGTGGCATTTAGCTGCCTGACTTTATGTACTTTTCTAAACATTACTGCAGTATTTGAATCTTCCAGTTTTTAAATAGTTTGACAAACCATTGTCTAATTCAATATCCAAACAAAGTATGTTTATGTTATACAACCAAGTTCATGTGCAAATGAATGATACTATGAACTTATTAAGCAGTTCCCTAAACTCACCAGTCCTGATAAATAACTTGCTAGTCATTCAGTTGCATTCTTTTTTTTTTTGTTATGAAATATTCATAAATGTATAGACTGAAAGTTTGCGCTATGTCTTTGTGTTTTATTTTGTTTATGGGCCAAGTGTGGATATCAAAATATTGATGAGTTAATTATACCTATAGAGGCTTATGCTAAGTCAGGAAGCTAATCAGGTGACATAAAGATAATTGATTTACTGCAGGACAAGAGATGATTTAATGGACAAAAACACCCACCCCACCCTCCCACATGCTTCTTTTAAAGAAAGTTCACCATTGCTTTGGAGTCCTGATGATGTTTCCTTTTCAGCATATTGCTATTCATTCATTCACATTGCTATGAGTAGAGTTTGCTTCACCTGTTTCTCACATCTCGATCAGGATGTGAATGGCTAAATTGAAATGGTAATGTTAGAGTATCTAACTATTAATTTCTACATTAGTGGTTGAAATTCAGGAAAGTTGAGATTTAAATTACCAATTGTAAAGAAGGACTTGAACAGAAACAATCTTTTGAAATAATGTGTTATGGCTGAATTTCCACTTAGTGAATGAAGTTAAAAACCTCTTTACATGAACTGTGCAATAAGCCATCTAGTTCAAAAATGTCTTGGATTTCTTAGTGCTGTTTATTTCTACAGAAGGTCTTAACTTATGAAGTTTACTTTTCTAAACTCAAGCATACTGTTGTCATGCACTTAATATGTTAATTCTCCTATTAGGGAAGAGAAGAAGATCCACATGAAGGCAAAATGTAAGGATTTTTGTTTTGTTATTCAAAGCAAATAATAAAACAACTGTTTGTAAACTTAAGCTATGAGATTGGGGAGGTGAACCAAAGCTGTGTGTATTTGTTTTTAAGATTTCTACACTAGCTGTTGAAGTTGCGTAGGTCACTGGCATGAAGTCTTGCCTAATGTTAATGGGTTTTGCAGTGATAAAATTTTGAATGAGTCTCTGTGATCATTTTACCTAGGATATATACAATGGAGAATGTGTTGTTTTCTGATTTGTGCAGGGGTTTTATATGCATATAATTTACCTTAGAGGTAACCTTTTTTCATGTCTGCTCAACTCTAAGTGCAGGAGAGGGATCAAAGTATCATTCAGAGGTGTCTCAGTTTAAAATGAGACACAAATGTTTTGCTGAGGATGAGTTATGAGGAAGACCCAAACTCCTCCCTCTAAGCAATTGTAAATCTGAAATTAAGAGGCTCCGACTGAGGAGAAAAAATTGTGGAAAAAGGAAAATAGCAGCCCTTTATTTAAAGATATGTGTGTATTGGCAGAAACAATGAAAGAAAACAAGTAAAACTACCAAACAATACTCCTATACCCACAAATGATCCCCTTCAAAACATACCAATAAACAAGCAAAGGAAAAAGTAAACAGTTCAGTTTTCACCCTTTGGTGCAATTCTAACCAGTCAACAGGGGGCGCTGTTGGATCACTGGAGATGCAGAGCTTGTAGTGTCCTGTGCCAGTCACCAGGGGCGCTGTTGGATCACTGGAAATGCAGAGCCTGCAGTTCATTATACTGGTCAGGAGGGGGCACTGTGGAATCACTGGTCATTGCCACCTGGGGGTAACACACTCTGGGGTGTGTTGGAGAAACCGAAAATGGGTTTCCCTCCCCCCACACACACTGGGAAAGGGGAGAGAGAGGAGGGAGAGAAACAACAAAAAAAAGTCCTCCCCAATGGGAAAAAACTCACTCTTTCTGCTGGCCAAATCGTGCAGTATAGTCTTCCTTCTCCCTTTGATGTGCACAAGAACCATTGCTAAGAAAGAAACAAATGGGAACAGGGAAGGGAAAAGAAAAAAAAAGGAACTCCCAAAACAGTTCCTCTCTGATAAAAAATCCAAGTAGAATCCACAGCTGGCAACCAGGCTGAGAACAAAACCCTACAGAGCTTTTACTCTGACCTTATTCCAGCTTTAGCAGCCAACCAGAACTCCTCCTCCCCCCCCCCCCCCCCCCCCCCCCATATCCCAGGAGACAAGAGAAAAAAAAATAAGAAAGAAGGTCCTCACACCCGTTTCCCAGGAGACAAGATTCTGAGGCCATTAACTAGAAGGCAGCTTCTTTTGTGCTCCTTAACTGCCCACTTTACAGTCCTGCACCCAGTGGGCAGGGGGAAGGGAAAAATTCCTGCTTAGTTTCTAAGAACCAGCAAAACCATGACAAGAGAAATGATAATGTAATTGTAAAAAAATTATATTAGCCTCATGTACTAGCACTTGAAGTGAAAACCAGGAGACACTAGAATAATATGCAGTAAATTCCAACTTGTTAAATAATTAAAAAATCCCCAAACAAATACAATTTACAGTGAACAATGAATTGATACAGGAAACTTGATTGTTAAATTATTTTCAATAGTAAAGATGAGCAACAAATAAGAGTTATAGAAAATTTCTAGTAGCTGTATAACTTAATCTATTCTTCATTTGCTTGCATTAATTGCAGCTTCTGCAAGGTTGGATCAGGAGGAATTTCTTCACTGAATGGGTTGTTAATCATTGGAACGGGCTACCCAGGGAGGTGGTAGAGTCACCATCCCCGGGGTGTTCAAGAAAGACTGGATGTGGCATTTAGTGTTGTGGTCTAGTTGACAAGATCGTGATCAGTCAAAGGTTGGACTTGATCTCAGAGGTCTTTTCCAACCTAAATGATTCTGTGAAATAGCCCAAAATGGGACAAAACTAAGGTCTTGAAAGAAAATTGCACTAGGAGAGGTTTGGATTAGATATTAGGAAAAAATTCTTCATGCAAAGGGTGGTCAGACGTTGAAACAGGCCGCCCAGGGAAGTGGTGGAGTCACCATGTCACTTGAGGACATGGTTTAGTGGTGGACATGGTGGTGCTGGGTTGATGGTTGGACTTGATCTTAAGAGGTCTTTTCCAAACTTAATGATTCTGTTTAAAAGAAAGTCTCTTACACATCAAAAAAGAACTCTAGTTCTAACTTGCTTTCTATATTACCTTTACTGGAGAATCTCTGGCTATTGAAATATTTGCAGAAATCCCTGCCTCCCTGGAATATTCTGAGAAGCATAAGTAACTGGATTGAGTGTCAAAGATCTAAGATTCTGCTACAAACTACTTTGGACACAGTACTCTAGGTGTAGGACACACTCACCGGTGCTGAATATAGAGGGACACTTCCCTGGTCCTGCTGGTCACACTATGCTGTGTGATGGCACTCAAGATGATCTGCTCCATAACGTTGCCAGGCACTGAGATCAGGCTGACAGGCCTGTAGTTCCCTGGATCCTCTTGTAGATGGGTGTCACATTGGCCAACCTCCAGTCATCCAGGACTGCTGGTAAATGATGTAGAGCAGCTTAGCAAGCCCTTCCACCATCTCCCTCAATACCCTCAGATGAATCCCATCCAGCCCCATAGATTTATGAGTGTCTAAGTGGCTCAGCAGGTAACTAACTGCTTCCTCCTGGATTGCAGGGGGTCTATCCTGCTCCCTGTCCCTGTCTACCAGCTCAGAGGGCCGGTTGCCCTGAGGATAACTGGTCTTTCTGTTAAAGACTGAGGCAAAGAAGGCATTAAGTACCTCAACCTTTTTCTCATCCTTGGTGACAATATTCCCCTCCATATCCACTAAAGGAAGGAGATTTTCCTTGACCCTCCTTTTGTTGTTGATGTATTTATAAAAACATTTTTTATTGTCTTTCAGAGAAGTGGCCAGATTGAGTTCTAGCTGAGCTTTCGCTTTTCTAATTTTGTCTCTACATGACCTAACGACATCCTTGTACTCTTTCTGAATTGCCTGCCCCTTCTTCCAATGGCCATAAACTCTCCTTTTTTCCCTGAGTTTCAGAGAAAGCTCCCTGTCCAGCCAGGCTGATCTCCCCTGCTTGCTCGTCTTTTGGCACACAGAGACGGCCTGTTCCTGCATCTTTTTAAGATTTCCATCTTAAAGTGTGTCCAGCCTTTCTGGACCCCTTTGTTATTAAGGACACACTTAAAACACACGTGCATGCGCATATACATTCTGCAATGAAAGGCTCTATTTCTAGTTTTCCTTTAAAAGACAGGATGAGCTTTTAATATGTAGCACATGGTATGTCACATGCAAACTGAATAGCCATGCAACATCGTTTCCTATAATCATAGCTATCAGGTTGAGACTGGACAGATTGCTGTATTTTTTTAGGATGATGCTCTGACGCAAAATTATGGAAGATGCTAGGTGTGAAATAAAAGTGATTCATATTCAGTGGTTAATAAAGCTGGGGTTTATTTCCTCAGCTTCTAGCAAAATTCAATTTTAGTTATTTTGTATAGTATTTAACTTTCATTAACATCCTTGGGCTTTGCATTTCATGATTCAAATAAATTGCTATCTGAGACTGGCTTCAAATATACCTTTAGTCTCTAAACATACTTGGATTTGAACATCTACTTTGCATTGGACACCTGTACTCAAATGAGTTTAAATAGATGTAGATATTTATTTTTCATTCTGTTGGTAGGAAAACAGAATCACTGGATAACGTAATGGTTGCTTAAATAATCTATATTTACTAGATTTTTTTAAACAAATATTAATTCATATGCACCAGAAATTACTTTATAGATGTCAGAGCCTTAGATGTCACAACAACTAAAAAAGAGAGCTGATATAGTCTTGTTTTCTAATTTTTCTTTTGATCTTTAAGATGGTTCCATGGAAAGATCTCCAAACAAGAAGCTTACAATTTGCTGATGACAGGTACTTTTATTTCAGATAGAAATACAATGGTAGGGGAACGAGACAAAGTAATCCTTTGAGACTGCAGGAAAACCTGTTTTTTTTTTCTGTATAATTTTATGAGTATCAGATCTGTGGTTACTACTACATTGGAAGAAAACCTCATGGCTAAATATTGAGTACTTTTTTTATATTCTCAAGTACAGTTAGCTTAAGAATTCTAATTGAAATAGTTTGGGTTTTTTTTAAACTTTTGTAATATACATAAATTTATTTTGGGCTTCATTAAAATGCTGAGGAGAAAATGCTGTTCACAGAATATGCTGAGTTGAAAGGGACCCACAAGGACCATTGAGTCCAACTCTTAACCCTGCACAGGAGCATCCCCAAGAGTCACACCATGCGCCTGAGAGAATTGTCCAAACGCTTCTTGAACTCTGGCAGGCTTGGTGCTGTTATGTACTTATGGGAAAATGTATTAAACTGCAGTCTCCTCATAGAGGAAATAATTTTAAGAATGAAAACATCAAGATTTCTGACTCATACTGTCAAATACCTTAAATATGAGAACAAAAATATATTTTTTTTTAAAACATTGTTAAAACTCTCACATGCACACCATATGCTCTTGTAAAGAGGTGACAAAAGTTGGGAATAGGTTGTCAGCTACAGCCAAATGATTTGGCATTAACTTTGGCAGTTTAGTACTACTTCATCCCATTTGGGTGAAGAATGGGGATCACTGTTGGAAATTAGACCAGACTTTCTACTTTAAGTGTGCAATTCTTGCTAATTTGTACAGAAAGAGATTTTATAAGAGTTCGTAAATTACACTAAGATAAGTAACAGTGAATAACACTGTATTATAATATCTTTTCAGTTGGTCAGATGTGCAGTTTTCTTGTGAGACCTTCAGATAATACACCTGGTGATTATTCACTTTATTTTCGGACCAGTGAAAATATTCAACGTTTTAAAATATGTCCAACATCAAGCAATCAGTTTATGATGGGAGGCAGATATTATAATAGGTAAGTTTTAATAGCTGGGTGTATTTTATACTTCTGTAAAGAACTTTTATAACATATTGCTAACTTACTCATATGATCATAAGGTTTCAGTATTTCTTAAGGATATACTATGAGTTTTAACTAACTTGTTTAGTAGTTAGTTTTAACTAAATACATTCTAAAAGCCTTCACAAGCTTAGGTGTAATTTGTTTCTTCTGAAGTATTTTTCTCCTTCTGTAAATTATTTTCTTCACCCTATAAATTGGATTATGACATGTAATTAGGAGAATGCTATGTTGTCTTGGAAACTACTATTTATTTCCCCTCAGTTCAGAAAGGATATTGAGGTGCTGGAGCAGGTCCAGAGAAGAGCAACCAGGCTGGTGAAGGGACTTGAGCACAAGTCCTATGAGGAGAGGCTGAGGGAGCTGGGGTTGTTTAGTCTGGAGAAGAGAAGGCTTAGAGGTGACCTCATCACTCTCTTCAACTACCTGAAGGGAGATTATAGCCAGGTGGGGGTTGGTCTCTTCTCCCAGGCAACCAACAATAGGACAAGGGGACATGGGCTCAAGCTCTGCCAGGGGAGGTTTAGGTTAGATGTTAGGAAGAAATTCTTTACGGAGAGGGTAATCAGGCATTGGAACAGCCTACCCAGAGAGGTGGTGGACTCACCATCCCTGGAGGTTTTTAAGCAGAGATTGGATGTGGCCCTTAGTGCCATGATATAGTAATTGGAGTTGGATCAGGGGTTGGACTTGATGATCTTGGAGGTCTTTTCCAACCCAATCTATTCTATGATTCTATGATTTAGGGAGTTTTGTGTATATGAAAGGGGGAAATTAAAATGTTAGTTTTATTGGAGATATTCAGTAGGGATTTTAAAGTATAAATAATAGAAATGGGTATTGACAACAAAGGGAAAAATAACCTTAATTGTTGAAAAAAGTAATTAAATTAATCACCTTAAAATATCTGAATGATATTTTGGTCAGAAGTGCAGATCACTGAATTTAGAGTGATGAAAGTTAGGATGGGTTTTTTTTGCCATGGGTATAAAAATATGTTAATATGTAAAAAAAAGAAATTACACGAAATAAGTCTCCCCTTTCATGGGAAAAGTTATTAATAAAGCTCCATCCTTGAGTCTGTGACAACTCTATGAATAAGGTTATCAAAATTTCTCAGTAGGGAAAACTCAACTTTCTCTTTTAATTGAGGCCATTGCCTGTCACATGATCAGAAAATTTCTGGTCTTGTTCACCCAGAACCAGGGCATTCTTCATCCCAATAGAGAATTTTTCTCAATTCCAGCTTGGCTTCTGAGTGGGTAGAGATCCAGCAGCTGGTGTGTCTGAGAAAATGTTGAGGTCTCCTAACTAAGAAGTTCAGTGGACTTCTTCATATGATTTCAAATGGACAATGGTTTGAGACTAAGCAATTGGAACTTTATTAACGTATGTATGTCCCACACACAGGCTGCTTGAGTACCTTCTACATTAATCAGTCTGGCCTCCAGACATCCTCATTGAAAATCAAGCTAGCTGCAGTGTCAGCCTTTGAAGGTAAATCCTCTTTTGCCCATTCTCTAGCTACATGGCGTATTAGGAGGATGATAGACTTCAGACACCCTAGGTGATAAACTAATTAAATTAGCGGAAATCTTATTAATCTCAAATGACTTTGTAACATTAGATAATATAGCTCCAGAAGCTTACTGCAATAAGTTATTACTTTAGGAAATTAATTTCCCACTGCTGGATTCACTAGAGAAGATTCTTTCCTTGATATTGGATGGAAAACAAGATGAAAAGATTAAGCATCACTAAGTTATGATAATATGCTTTTAGAGGATTTTTTGAATATTTTGGTACCTAGATTGCAAAGATCTTCCTCAGTGAAAGAGAACTTACTTGACTTTGAAAGACTTCTAGTTTTAGTTGAATGTTTTGGGGAATTGCTAATATACTCTTAGGCTCAAATTCTGTCCAAGTTCATATTTACTGAAAGTCGATAGACTTGGAAGTTCAAACAGTATGTAATGCAGTATAATGATGCAAAATCAAGGTTGTAACTGCCGTAAATTACTTACCATAAGATCTGCTGCAGAGGGCAATAACAAGAAGAAAAAAAAGGAATAGCTTTCTATGGGCTTTTTTAATTCTTGTATTGGTTTATTTGTTATGGACTCTGAAAGAAGGAAGTCTTTAAATATATGAAGACTAAGGTGGATTGTTGTATGGAATAGTCAGAAGTGGCTGAAAAGCATCAAACAGCATTAAATCCAGAACAGAAATATAGGAAGTAGGAGTTTATGCAAGATAATGAAATTATTTATGAGCATTTCTTGGGGCAGAGAGAATATCTGTGTTTATTCTTTATAATTTATCTAAAAATGTAGAGTTTGTCTTCAAGGTGAAAAACTAGAGGTTGAAGAAGTGCTGCTTGTTTAAATGCATGCATTAAATAGTTTTCATTGGTCTTTTTTATTAGCTATTTTTTTAAATGCTCTGAAGGTATCTGCTTTAAATCTGATACTAGTACTAGACTAAAACTTTAAAAATATCATACTTGGTAGTAGTGTTGTTTCTCTTGAATATTCTTCTCTTGCGACTTTAATGATTTTAAGTGGGATTAAAAAAATGGATAAAGCCAATCTCTTCTTCGCAGAGTATTGATTACAATTATAGCCACATAAATTATAGAACAAAGCTTTCCATACAAAAGTAAGAGCCTGAAGAATATTTAGGAAAACAACTCAAAAGTTGACTATTGGTTTATTTCTCAGGTAATTTAAATATCCAGACATGGGACTGGAAGGCCTGCAACAAATATAAGCAATCCTATGTCTCTGACTATATTCCAAAAGCAAGATAAAACTATTTTGGGTGATCATGGCAAAAAAATCCTGGGTACATCTTGGGAATCTAGTGTTCTTATATGCAGAGGAAGACTACTTTTTCCACTAACCTTTACCCTTTGCATGTTCACTCACTATTCTGCATATAAATTACTCAAAACTTCTATTGATGAGTATAGCTAACAGACTGTATTTGTACTCTCATATGGACATTTGCTTTCATTATTATATCATCACTACAAAACAGACCATATGTAGTCTTTTAGTTGTTTATTTGAAGGTCCTAATATATAGGAAATGTTAAGTACATATTGAGTGAATTATTTTGATTAGATGATGAAATGGTATTTTTTCATGGACTTCAGTAAAGCATGTAACTTTTGTGATCTTTATTCCATGGATAAGATAGGTGACTACTGGGGTACTCATCACTGATGAGGCCGCACCTTGGATACTGTGCTCACTTTTGGGCCCCTCAATACAAGAAAGACATTGAGGTGCTGGAGTGTGTCCAAAAACAGGCAACAAAGCTGGTGAAAGGTCTAGAGTACAAGTCTTATGAGGAGCAGCTGAGGGAATGGAAGTTGCTTAGCCTGGAGAAAAGGAGGTTCAGGGGAGACTTTATTGCTTTCTACAACTACCTGAAAGGAGGTTGTAGCCAGGTGGGGGTTGTCCTCTTCTCCCAGGGAACTAGTGACAGTATGAGAGGAAAAGGCCTCACTTTGTGACAAGAAAGGTTTAGATTGGATATTAGGAATAATTTCTTCACTGAAAGGGTAGTTAATCATTGGGATGGGCTGCCCAGGGAAGTGGTGGTGTCACCATCCCTGTAGGAATTTAAAAGACATGTATCTGTCATATGAGGACAAGTGGAGAGAGATGGGACTGTTCGGCTTTGAGAAGAGAAGGTGGTGGGGGGGAATCCTATCTCTCTGTATAAATAGGAGAGAGCAAAGAAGAGAGAGAAAGAAACTCTTTATTAACTCTGGTTATGCTTTGTTTGACACACCCCAGGATGTGGTTTGCCCTCTTGGCTTCCAGGGCACACTGTAGATTCCAATTGAGCCTGCTGTCAACCAGCACCCCTAGACCCTTTCTGCAGGCCTGCTCTCTAGCCATGGTTTCAACTCTAGTTGATCTTTGGCCTTCTATGTCTTCTCCCTTCATATGCAAACAAGGGCTCTGTAATCTTCCTATGAAACCTGACCTTGATTCCAGAGATCACACACTTTCTTTTCCCTTTGAGTTCCAAAGGGAGTTCCCTGTTCAACCAAACTGATCTGCCACGCTTGCTTGACTTGCGGCACAATGGAATTGCCTACTCCTGTACTTTTAAAAAGTGCTTCTTAAAAACTGACCAGCACTCATGGACCCCTAAGCTCTCAAAAGCAGATTCCCAGGGGACACTGCTAACTAGCTACCTGAATAGCCTAAAGTTTGCTCTCTTAAAATCCAAGGTAGCAACTCTGCTGACATTTTTTCTCATTACACTGAAAATTTTAAACTCAACCATTTCATGATCGCTGTGGCCATGACAGCCACTGACCATCCCATCTCCAATGAGTCCTTCTCTATTCACAAACAAGAAGTCTAGGAGGGCATCTTTCCTAGTCATCTCACTGACAAGACGTTATCTTCCACAAACTTCAGGAATTTCCTAGAGTTAATTGTCACAACAATACGGTATTCCCAGTTGATGTTAGGGAAGTAGAAAACTCCCGTAAGGACAAGGGTTACTGGTCCAGAGATTTCTTCTAATTGCCTGTAGAGTAACTCATCAGTGCTATCATCCTGTCTGGGTGATTGGTAGTAGACACCTACTATGACAGCTGCTTTGTTTTCCATACCCCAAATCCTCACCCAGAGGCTCTCAACCACATCATCCCTAACTGTAAGGGCTGTACAGTCACATCTTTCCTTTACATACAGTGCAACTCCTTCACCTCGCCTGCCGTGTGTATCCCTTCTGAACTGCCCTTCATCCCAGCATTTCAACTGTGGGACTTGTTCTACCAAGTCTTGCCAATGGCATCATAGTTCTGGAAACTGACCAACACTTCCAGTTCATCCTGTTTGTTTCTTGTACTGCATATGTACAAGCATTTCAGATGTGCTCCTAAGCCCTCAGTGCTCCCCAGAGCAGCATAAATGTTGCCATTTAGCATTGCCATCCTCAGGCAATGCCATGACAACCCTTGGCTTACCTTCAGCTCTCCTGTTGGGATTCCCTTCCCACACTGATTCTGGTTTAAAGCCCTCTCAATCAGTCCTGCCAGCTTATAAGCAAGGAAACATTTCCCCTGTCAGGACAGGTAGATCCTGTCAGGCCCCAGCATACCTTGTGTCTCAAAGACTTTTCCATGGTTATAAAAAACAACATTCTGGTAGAGGCATCAGTCCTGGAGCCAGGTATTGATGTCTTGAGTTCATCTGTTTCTTCTAAAGCTTCTCCCCCTTACTGGGAGGGTTGAGGAAAATGCTATCTATACTTGCTTTTGGAATATAGGCAGAAATGTAGTATTACTTATATAGGTTGTGGAACTTCCAGTCCCATGTCTGGATATGCAAACTACCTGGGAAATAAAACAATATTTGAATGTACGATACCACTTAATAATGTCTCATTTCTGATTTTAGGAAGTGGAGTAGGATAAGCTTCTCTTTTTGTTTTCTTTCTGAAATCTAACCTTCCTAAGAGAGTTTTCAAAAAACCTTGAAAAATTTAGAAGGGGGGCAGCAGCACAGGGTGATGTATCTGGCAATTCCATGTCAAAGTAGAACATAAGAAACATTGACCTGACAGTTATACATTGAAACGTTCAAATTATTTTTAATTTGAGAGATAATTACAGACTAGATATTGTCTGGAATTGTTTGAAGCCTTTTTTATTTTAACTGATAGATTAATCCATATTTTGATAGGCTGAACAATATGGGCTTAACATGTTAATTCTTTTTCTTTATTATTTGATGGTGTATAGGGTAGTGTTCTGTCTCCTGGATTCTTCACTATTTGAAATGTCAGCAGCTGGAATAACCCTTAATCCACTCATTAAGTATTAAAAGACTGGTACTACTCATTATGATGAGATACTTTTAAAATTATCCAGGTAGCTAGGATCTGGGCAGCCTAATAAACTCTGTGGTAAACATATTACAATTACTAAAGTAACTGTAGTGTAGTATTGAGACTCATATTTATTTCTTTATATCAAACCATGTTTAACCATTCATTTTTTTAAATTTATACTTATTTATACCTTCCTTGATATACTTTGTGTAAGTAGGATTTTGTTGCTGTCAGATGCTGAAAAGATTTACAAACCCTTTTTTCCTGTCGCTTAGATTCTTTTTGTGGTCTGATCTCATGTTTTGCATTTTACATGTTAGATAACTTGGATCACTTGCAAATTCATTCTCAAGTGTATTTGATGATATGTAGTATCTTTCTGTTTGTAATGTTTGGTTTGTTCAGTCATTTGGACTGCTTTAGTGGTAAGACAACAGACAATGACCATCTGAATTGACTTTGTCTGGGGGAGAAGAGGGCTAAAGCAAAAAAAAGAAAACCTCAATTGCTCCATCCAGGTATAAAGTCCTAGTCTATATGTTACTCTAACTCCAAAATGAGTTTTCAAGCACAACTTAGTTTATTCTTCAACTCATTTTACAACTTCTTATGTTGAGGGATGACTCCTGTTTCTTTAACCAAGGAAGGAGAGGAGATGCTGACAGTCAAGGTATTCTTGATTTGATGGAGGAGGAAAAAACTTGTATAAAGCTCCTTTATTATTGATTGCCGTCATAAAAAAATGTTGGCAATAGCCGCTCAACATGCAAAATACAAAGAGTGATTCTTTTATGCAGTGTAGTAAAGCTTAAATTTTTATGAAGAAAATGGCATATGCATGTTGCATATCAATAAAAATTTAAATTTATTTGGTTTTTAGCAATACTGAGAAACTCAAGTCACATTACAAACTTGAAAAAATAAAAATGTTTACAGGAAGATTAATGAGTATGCACTAGTTCATAGCTTTAGAAGAATGAAATAGTGAATAAGCAAACTGATGTCTTTATTGTTTTAATTACATGTATTTTATGATTGTTTTTATGATAATTTTTATAGTATCCTATATTTTTCCTTTGGACAAAATTTTATCCGAGTGTAATAGGCCAAAGTGTGCCTTATTGATTACATTTGCACACACAGCTAACAGTCTATATGAAGTGAGAAAACACATAATGTATGTTTTTGTTCTCTACTGAATTACTTAGTTCTTTATCTTCAGGTTGATATTTCATATGAATGTTTCATCTGTGTTGATGTTAACTTCTCTTTATAACAATGTTACTCAATAACTGCAAAAATAAGAGCAATTCAAAGATATGTTGCATTTTAGATTGTGTTTGTCACTACTTCTCTCCTGATCCTTCAAAATAGAATTTAAACCTGACTCTGGTAATTAGAATGTAAGCTTAGCCATAGATGAATGTTACTGACTGGGTGTTTAATTTAACATGATAGCTCAGTATTTTGAAGTATAATCTGAATAATCCATGTTACAAAACTTTTTTTACCTCCCATTCCTGTCTTCCTAGAAAGAAATTGCTTTGCACAGTTTGAAGTATCTTCCATTCCCCTTCCCTAGTTACTCTAGGACTTTGAAAATTATTACCAATAAAATAGCAATTTTCAGCCTGGTTGGAGAACTGGGAAATGCACATGTTACTTGAATGTGGAAAAGGTAGCATACTCATTTGGTATTGTGGTGGGTTGACCTTGGCTAGCTGCCAGGTGCCCACCAAGACCCCCTCCAATCCCCACCTCCCCTCAGTGGGACAGGGAGAAAAATAACATGAAAACTCATGGGTCAAGATAAAAACAGTTTAACAAAGCAAAGCAAAGGCTGCACACAGAAGCAAAGGAAAATTATTTTTTTTCCTCTTCTTCCCATCAGCAAGTGATGTCCAGCCACTTGTTGGGAAGTAGAGCCTCAGTATGCAAAGTGCTTGCTTTGGAAGACAAACGGCTTAATAATGAATGCCCCCCACCTTCCTTTCTCTTAGCCTTTATTGCAGAGCACAATGCCATATGTTATAGGATATCCCTTTGGTCATTTTGGGTAAGCTGTTCTGGCTATGTCCTCTCCCAACCTTTTGCCCACCCTCAGCATATTGACCTTTGAGGAGTGGGGTTGGAGAGACAGCCTTGATGCTGTGTAAGCACTGCTCAGCCGTAGCCAAAACTGGTTGTTTATCAACAAGTTTCTAGCTAAAAATACAGAGCACAGTACTGTAAGGGCTGCTGTGGGGAAAATTAACTCCATCCCAGACAGACTCAATACATGCATTTTCAACAACTGATTGAAAATATTCTGTGAAATTTAGAATAAATACATTATAATAACAGTTCTGTGCATTTTCTTGACTTCAATGTATTAGTAGATTGTCATTGCTGCAAATGAGATTATGATGTTTTCCACTTGATTTTTATTATAAATTTGTGAGGAAATATAGTGTCATTGCATGTCTCATACAGAGGAAAATCTAACTGATTTAACATTTTAAATCTTATTTTTCTTATTTAAACAGTATTGCTGAGATCATTGAACATTATAGAAAAGAACAGATTGTTGAAGGATATTACCTTAAAGATCCTGTTCCAATGCAGGTAAAACTTTATCTCTGAGCACTTGTTATTGAAGTATTGACTTAATCCTCAAATATTTATAATATAGGAACTGAATTGCAGCAGAGGTATCCATGGTAGTTAAACAGCATCATCCTCTCCTGAATTTTTGAGTTTGTCTGTTTCTTTAATTTCATCCTCATATTTATTTGTTTATTTAAGGTTGGCTTGTAGTAAACAGAAGTTATGATAAGCTTTGTCTGTGCTCTGGGGTGTAAATGCTTCATCTTGTGCCCCTAACTCTGGTCCCTGAACTAGGCTACTCTCCATTCTTCTGTGTCTAGTGACTCTCTTCCCCCGAAGAAAATCCATATACACAGAAAAGCTTCAGAGATGATCAAGAGGCTGGGATTTACAGGGTGTTTTCAGGAACATTGTCACTCTGTAGCATAAATTCATCCTAAGAGACCACTGATAATAAACAAACCATATTGTCTAGTTTTTCATAAAGTTTAACTAGTTCAAAAGTGTATTTTTATACTTTGTCCTTATCTATTCTCCACCTTTCTTGTTTTGATGGTTAGAAATTTGGTTTTAATTTCTAACCTAAATAGTTACCCCTTTGTTAGATCTATTATATTAATTCAATATGTATTCTTATTTACTCAGCTCACTAAGCTGAGCAAACCAAATCTGGATTTTGTCTCTTCATAATGTTTTTGTAGTTGCCCTCTACCACCGATTCCAGTGTGAGTTTGTGTTTCTTAAATGTAATGGACCAGAACAGTGCAGCATACCATGCCATTAGTAATTTCTTTTTTCTGTGAGACTGTTTACCAGATTGCAGAATGTTATCTGTGTCATTACTGTAGCCACATTGTATTATATTGTATTCTATTGGCAAGTATCAACAAGTGCAAATTTTATCTTGTATTATTAGACTTATGCCTTATTGCTGATTGACTTGTCATCAATGCTTCCCAGTTGTCTGCTACTATTAATTCATGCTCTTTAACGTGGTTGAGACAAATGTGAGGAAATTGAATTCAGAGACTGATCCTTGAAAAGCTTCATCTAATAACTTTCCTTGTTCTCCATCTTTTTTTTTTTGGATTATGGCGATCATCTTTCTTTTGGCACTTTGTATATCCACTTATGGTTCCTGTATCAATAACTCTCTCTTTGTGTTGATTAATTTTCCATGTGAGACTGCATCAAACTATTTTAAGTTATTCAGATATATTTGTGACTTTCCTTTGTTTAAAAAAATAAAAGTTATTGGTGGTGTAATTACCACATATTGTCATACTCTGTTTTTGAAGAAAAAAATTCAGAAGTCTTGTGTACTGTTTGGTTTAATCTAATAGATTTCCTGTTTCTAATTTTGAAATTTACTTTAAAAGATTTTTCACTAAATCTGTTGTTTTGTATGTTGTTTCTTTCATAGTATGTTATGGAGATTATATTGCGTTAGTAAAAACTTGGGTATTGCTTCTGTTGTCAGTCCTGCAATTCCTTTTACCAAAATGTTTTTCATCTTGCCTTTGTCATGTTGTTCAAAACCATGATTCTTATGGATATGCGGGAGGGAAGATAAGAGAGAAAAGCGAAGTATTTAGTATGGAGCTAGTGCATATATTACTTCAACTTGTTACTGTTGTCACTGTTTGATAGTCTTGCTTTTCATGTTTTATTATGGCTAAAGAAATTTTGCTGATCAGCCGACTTGGTAAGGTCAAACTTGGCTTGGCTTTTGGCCATTATAGCTGGGTATTTATATTTCCAGATCTTAATTTTCTATGTGAATTTATCCTTTTTCTATGTCCTGTTTCTATTTTCTCCTATTGCTTTTTGTTAGAATTATACTCATTTAGGACATGAGTGCTAATAAGATTAGTGAGGAACTGTGCAACATTGTGTGTTAATTCAGTTTTTATTGTAATCTATACCATTCTTGTTGATTCAGAGTTTATCATTTATTGCTCAGTCCCAAAATCCTTGGTAGAAGACAGTTAGAAGCTAAATAACCTTTGAAGATTTGTGTAAATTTTTCTTAAATCGCTGAAAGATGCTGCTTTCTATTTATTATTTAAAAAATAAATACAGATGTTACTCTTTGAAAGTTGGTCTGTATTTAAACCTTATTTTTTATTCTCATATTATAATTGTGGCCTAATAATTCCACAAGAAATAGTTATATTACATTTCTGGCAAAGGTATTGCATTAAATTATATTGGTTTGTTAAGACACATGAGAGAATAAAGAATTGGTAGCATTCAATAAAATTTCAGTTGCAACTTCATAGTGTGCAATTGTTTCACAGTGATTTCTGAGATTAAAAAAATGTTGATTTCTTCCTTGTTGACCAGCATCAAGAACAAGTGCTTAATGATACAGTGGATGGAAAAGAAATCTATAATACAATTCGTCACAAAACAAAGGATGCTTTTTATAAAAATATTGTCAAAAAAGGATATCTTCTGAAAAAAAGTGAGTTCTGTTTGATTTTATGAAATATTTTTTTCTAAAGAATGCAGATATGGATGCATATTTTGTGTAGTAGTGGTAATAGTGGAGTCAAAATTGAAGTGAGCAAAAGGTGGTAGAAAGCCTGTAAAGGGTATGAAAGGTTCTTTTTCCTTAAGAAGTACATAAATAGAAAGACATAATACATAAAATGACATGCAATAGAAAGATGTTGATTGGTGATTCTTGCCAGAAAAATCAGAAAACAGCACGAAAACTAAGCGCTTTTTATCAAAGGTTGTATTCAGACTCAAATGAAGTACACGTTCATAAAATGTATTTAAATTCAATACACAACTTGTTTAAATGTAGGCTGATCACATGAGTTAAAGAGAACTAGATTAATGTAAATCAGTACATTTGTTGGAGACCAAAGCTGGTTTAATTTTGTTATTTCAAGTTAGGTAATAAGTTTAATTTAAAATGTGTATTCTGGTGTACAAGGTATATTGAGACTTTTTTTAAGACTCTAACACTGGCACAGTCAACATAGTATAGAATTATTGGATTAATAACTGCCTGACTCATCTCAATATATCCCTGAAGAATTATCATTGAACAAGATTTTGAAGTTCTGAGGAAGTTAATTCCTTTCCAAGTGTCATGATTTTAGTTTTTCCTGTTTCCACTAAAGTCAATTAAAAAAACAAAACCAAAAACCCCATCAATAATGTTTCTGCGTATGACAAAGACAGTAGCTAAAACAATAAGTACCAGATAGAGATCTGGATAGTAAGCAAAAGTGAGAAAGAAGGTAAGCATTTAAAAATAGCCAAATTTAAAGATGCATTGAAAGGAAATAAAAACTAGATCCTCTGAATAAAGCAAGAAAGGCATCTCTTGAGAGTGCTAATTCTGAGAGAAGTTGTGGTAGGGTGAGGAGTCAGCTGAGAATGAAGTGAAAATCTTTACCTAAAAAGGATAGAGATAGTTTAAATGTGCAAGCAAGAGTACTGAATAGATGTGGAGATGCACATACCTGCATACAAAACACAAATTTAATAAAATCACTCTTCCATCTAGTTGAATATAATAAATGGATTTTAAAGTTACTTTTCCAAAACAGTGAGTACTAGTGCTTGTTTATGAAGGGCTGTGGTGGATCTATGATGATCAAGTTGAAAATTAAGGCTGAATGTTTTTCCAAAATGTGCTGTGGTTTCTATATGAGTTAGTTGCAGAAAGTTCCTTATCAATTGTGTTAAGTGGACATTAAACAGCAAGTGATTTTTTTTTGGTTTAGTCAGTGGCTAAATCCACATTTTACTGGTACATCTAATGTGTCTTCCAACAAACTTTGACATCTAAATCTCCGGTTATTAACTTTTTTTAAAGCTTTTTTTCTTTTTTTTTTTTTTCTAAAATGTGAAACTGGCCAAATTTTTTGATATATGTGTATTTGGGGCATGGTTCTGATCCAACTTTGCATATATTGTATTCCCATTTCTGGTTTTTAGTCATTTTGATTTAGGATATTGAGATGCAATTTGTTATGCTGATAAGTTGGTAAGAGTTTAGGAATAATTTTCTCACGTCAAGAGAAATGTGTTTCTTAATTAAAATAACCATAATAAATTGGATCACTTACAGCATCACACATTATTTGCAGACTGTATAGATTATAGTCTTCTAACTGATATGGACGGAGCTCATATGCACTTGTTTAATCCTGTTGAGATTAATGAAAATATTCAGTGAACCATCTAAAATTGTACTTGAATCTGTGAAGAGGGTCTAGTTTTAGCTACATGCTGAAAAAAATTGAGTATATATACTGATATTGCTTAAGCATGATTAACTGTGCGTTGTTCTTCTGTTTGCATTTTGACAAAAACCTTACTGCCTGCATTTTCTTTAAAACAGTACTGTAACTTCTTACTTGCTTTCCTTACAGGTAAAGGAAAGAGATGGAAAAACTTGTACTTTATATTGGAGGGAAATGATGCCCAGCTTATTTATTTTGAAAGTGAAAAACGAGCTACAAAACCTAAAGGATTAATAGACCTTAGTGTGTGTTCAGTCTACGGAGTACACGACAGTTTATTTGGCAGGTAGGGCACTGGCTTTTTAATTCTTCTACATGCAGCAGGACAGTAACTACTAGTTTGAGGCATATACAAGATACAAACAATATGTCACTAATGAGCAAGTTGGCCCGGCACAATAAACTTGCTTTTTGACACCTGAGCCCTGGTAACTGTCCACGTGTGGGTTTTTTAGGTTGTTTTGGGGTTTTTTTAGCTCTTGCTGATTGTTAAATGCAAGTATTATGACTCTTGTTTCATATTGCATTTTATTCCAGAGTTGGTGTAGATTGCAAGAGCATATGTAGACAAATTTGACTAATTAATGGTAACTTAAGCCATGGTAACTTAAGCCATGGTAACTTGATTGCTAGTAGCTGTTTGTAAACAACTTCTAGTAAGAAATTTTAGAACTTAGTCTGAAGATTTTCTCATGTAATATGATGTGATAATGATTTGGTATTTTGCACTATCATTTTTCAATATTGTGTATTAATTGTTCCACATGTATTATAGACATTAAAAAGATCGCAAAACAACTGTATTGAGTGTTTTAATCCTATTGAACCAAGAATTGATAAGATCAAGAACTTTGTCAGTTCCAAAAGATCTGCATTCTTTTGTTGACAGATAATAGAAAGCTAAATTAATTAGATAACATATCAGTGCTTTTCTATTTAGGAATCAATAAGAATCAGATTAGACCAATGTTAGAGAAAAAAGTTATTTCATATAAGCAAACATTTTAAAAATTATTTTTGCAGGAGAGCATTTTCTCAATTTCACTTACTGTATTAAATATGTCAACTGCAAGTGATGGGATTATTGGCAAAGATGTTGAAAATCAAACCACTTTCTGGTATCATTGATAACTAAGATCAGAGATCACACTTTTTTTTCATTGTTAATTACAAAAAAATGTGTGGTCCTGTGGGATATAGAAGAAAAAGATGCATTTACTCCTGCAAACGTTATTTTTTCATAACAGATAGAAAAACACATTAAACAGGTCTGGTTATTCCCTGCATCTTAACATTTATTAAAAGTTTTTAATCAACTTTAAGTCTTTTCACAGAGATAATACAAAGATAGGTGTTTAAAATTAGTGGCATTTCTTAAGCTGCAAAGATCTGTTGTTCTTGTACCATCTGATTTTTATACATTTCTCAATCATTTTGAAAAATCTGCACAACTATTGAAATGAAGAGCCATAGATATGAGAGTACCATTTTAAAAAAATCCGTATTTATATGTTCCTCATGAAAGTTCACAATTATGCATGAAGCTTTGGTGGACACTGTAAACAGGGAATGTTTTAGTTAATGGTGACTGTTGAGTAGCTTCTAAGAAACACTTTACCATGGGTTAAAATGTATTCAGATAATAAGTAACACTGAAAGTGTTGGTAGAAGGAGATGTATGATTGCACCTGCTTGGGAAAGCTATTGATGAAGAACTGTAGTTGAGACAAAATTCCTCTTGTAGTTTTTACCACCTACTTAAAATATTTTTCCCCTTTTCTCAGAAGTACAGTGAGGGCTGTAGCTTTGCATGTCTTTGACAATAATTTGAGTAGCCCCTGACCCAACTACTTCTTGATCCCCTCCTCAATCCTCCTGTGGGCATGGCCACCAAATGCCATGCCAGTAATTACTTAGTCAGTGGATAAGGGGAAGACTGAAATATCATTTGCAAGTGAAGCAAGATCCCTCATGTAACTCTGTTTGGGAGAGCCAAATTCCCTTGAAGGTAATGTGTGGAAGACTGTGAATCAAGTGTGCACATAAAATGGCAAAAATGTTATAATCACATTTAAAGCTTTAAAAGTTTATATGACATATATTTGATCATAATCCACTATATGTTTTATTGGTTGTGAGAGCTGTGGAATACATTCAGATAAAGAATTCCTTATGTTAATATAGTTTCCTGAACTGCTAAAACAGTAAATACATAATGCATGATTAAGTGGTTTGAATCTAATGCTGAATCTGTGCATCATTTAAAATGTTTGTGGTGAATAGTCCTCATAAAAGACTTGTTAATGTTATCAGGTGCATTTTGCCTCAACTGTAAGTCAGGGTACATGCATATTCAATACAAACTGTTCCAAGTTTCTTAAATATTCTGAAGCAAGCTAGGTGAACTGCAGTGCAGTTTTGTTGAAATTACATAATTCATTCCAACCAAAATGCACTTTTGAATCATGTAGAGATTTTTCTTGTTGTTTTTTTCCCAACATTTTTGTTTTGTTTGTTTTTAAGGCCAAACTGTTTTCAGATAGTAGTTCAGCACTTCAGTGAAGAGCATTACATCTTTTACTTTGCAGGAGAAACTCCGGAACAAGTACAGGTGAGAGCTTTTGTTGGTAAATATAATTTTAAAAGCAATTTTTTGTTTTGTAGTGTTTAATGTTACTATCCTTCTCTAATAGAAAGCCAATGTGCAACAAATGGTGGCTATGTCTACATTAGCATATATTACCACGAAAAAGTAGCAGATCTGTAAGGGATATAGTTAGTGCTGATAATCCAGCACCTACATTACCTATGCATTAGTGATTCTACTTTGGACAATTTCTAGTCTGGTCCTATAGACTGAACTTCCATTAGTTTCCATTAGATATTTCTGGAGAATATATTTTGGAGAAGTTCAATGCAAAAAAAAATTGTTTGCTCTCCAGCACTTTTCCAAGTAATGAACCAGAGCATGGTAAGTGGGAATTTTGCTTCAAGAGCACATTCCTGATAAGAACAAAAGTGCTAATGCAGGTATGCCCACCAATCAAAATCTGTCAAACCATTTTCCTGTTCATAACTCAGTCATTCTTTAGGGTCTTAGGCTCTGATCTTGCACAAAAAATAAGGGGGGGGTTGTGTTTTACATTGGTATCAGTTATTAGCTCTCTAGCAATAATGTTTACTGCTTAAGAAATGTAGTAATGGAGTTTAATTCTCTAAAAGTCACTTACCAATAGGAGAGCATATGGAAGATGTGACTATGTTTTTATTCCTGAAGTTATTTTGGTATTCCAGAGCTCTGAAATAGACATTTTGTGTCAGAAGTTAAGCTATGCATTTGATTTTATTTAAGAATGCATTTGATTCTATTTAAGAATGCATTTGATTCTATTTAAGAATGTGTAGTAGGCAGAATATTCTGTCGGGACAGGCAGAATATCCTGTCCTGTTTTCTGAACATTTGGTTTAATCTGCTTTGATTAAGATTTGCTAAACACTTAAGATGTTCACTGCATTTATACAGAATACTGGGATTTCTTATATAAAATGATTCTGGTTCAGTAAGTCAGATGTTTTACTGATGCTTCTGTTCTCAGAAGTTACAGCTGTCTGTACTTTGTAACATTTCACAGAAGAATAGTTTTGTTGGCATACTAAGAAAAATTTGATGGTTTTCATATAATGTGGTAAATATCAAAGCATCTCTCCAATGGATTGCATGTTGTCTGAGGTTTGTACAAACCATTAAGTGAATGTAATGTAGAGTGTTAGCCTCATATGCTAGTGTCATTATGTGTACTATGGTGCATTGTTCATACTTGCTGCTGTAAACTTGTTTAAGGGGATAGGTTTTCCTGTTACAAGGGGGAATAAAGATGACTGTATCTAGGAAATATTTAGATTAATTTAGAGTGTTTAGTAAGTTCTATGGTTCTCTATTTGCTTTTTCTTATTTGAGTAAGAAAGCAAGCTAATAAAAATTTAATGCATAGTTGACAGTTCCCCCTTTTGTGGAAGGTTTTGAAAGCCTAAACTTTACTCCCAAAGTGGTTTACCTGAGAATAGCTACAATAAAGAATGTACCTATATTTTAAAAATTCAATTGTACTTTGAGAGTAGGTAGCAGATATTTGAACTATATCTTTATGAATGTTAATCAAAACCTAAATGTCGTGCTTCATGAGAACTTAAAAAATTTGAGGGAGTGGCATGTGAAAACATAAGAAATGTGACTATAACATCTTCCACCCTCCCAAGTATCTACTATGCTTTATGTATTTGTGAGGAGAGATAATGGGGGTGAAGGTTATACTTTTCAGTGTTTTTCTGTTCATGCTGCTTTGTTTTTTGTTTGAAGCATATGGAGTAAATACAACTGCATATAAAAATAGAGGAGAGAACGATCAGAAAAGTTTGACTTGTCTGGTATTTTCTCAGAAGCATCCAAGTCTTACTTCATTTTACATACCATTTTTTATTTAAGTATGACTAATCTGGAAAATTGATAAAGGTCACACTCTATATCCATTAGTAATGCTTGATATTTCTAAAAGAGAAACTTTCAGATTTGCAAATGTCTATTTAGCTTTACTGAGACCTATATGAATTTTGTTTTACTACTCAAATTTTCATACTTTGAGTTGCATATAAATTGGTTCTTTTTAAGCTTAAGAAACAACTTCAGATACTTTTTGATATGTCAGTTCTACTGCTACCACTACTAAGCTGAATCTGACTTTTTGTTACACTATTTTGTGCCTTTATCTCTTAGGACTGGATGAAGGCTCTGCAGATGTTTTGCAGTTTAAGAAAAAACAGTCCAGGGATGTCAAATAAACGCCTACGTCAGGTGAAGCTATATAGATATGGGGGGGGGGGGGAGAGGGAGAGAGGTTGCCTCCTTGTTGCAAAATGAGGATATCTCAGAATTTTCCATTCAACAATAGTAAATCCTGAATGTTCTTTCTTTTTCTTGGAGTTATGCAGTACCTTTGATAAAGCAACTGGAATGACTTCCACTCTATTATAATACCTATATACACAAAAAACAAAATGGTTTTTAGGCAATTGGCAGATGCTTTGCTAGGTATTAATTTCTGATCACATTTGAGTAAAAGTGTCAACAATTCAGCATTTGTATTGTCTTACTCTTACAATTCAGCAGATTTGACAGACTTATGTCACATGTAACCAAAATAATATAACTAATATTATTCATTTTCCAGTGACAAATACATGCTAAACTGTGACTATGGCATAATTTCTTTTGGTTCCTTGAGAGTACTGTTGTGGCCAGAATTTCTTTCAGAGGTAAAGGAGAGATATTCGTAAATGACTAAGTGATGATTGAAGAATAACAGGAATCAAGAATCCCTGGTATCTTTGAATGCTATAATGTTGGAAGTAGCTGTTTTACCAGTCTATAGGAAAAGGAATACATTTTATTATTTTTTTTTTAGGAAACGCAGAATTATTCTGTGGTCAACCATAAAGGTGATTGAATACTTCTGAAGGACTAAACTAAATTAGGTCAATTGATATATGAACTGGCAGAAGAAATTGGGAGCCAAAAAAGCGAAGCACCTACAGAGTGATCATCTGAAATAATTCTGTACTTGCAAACACAAAGCAAATATTAGACTGCATAAAGGAATAGTATAGAAGATAGATGCTATTTAATATTTATGGTATTCTCATTTAGGATACAGTTAGTTTTGATCATCTTAAATGTCTAAAGAATTTGAGAAAATTATTTTCATTATAGACTGGAATGAGTAAAATAATTTCCAAGGAAATAAGTGTGGCAAGTCCAACATCCTGATCAATTCAGGGCTGACCAAAAGTTAAAGCATAGTATTAAGGGCATCATCCAAATGCCTCTTGAACACTGACGGGCTTGAGACATTGACCACCTCTCTAGGAAAAACCTGTTCCCAGTGTTGGACCACCCTCTCGGTAAAGAAAAGTTTCCTAATGTCAAGTCTGAACCTGCCCTGGCACAACTTTGAATCATTCCCACATGTCCTATCACTGGATACCTGGGGGAAGAGATCAGCATCTCCTTCTCCACTTCCCCTCCTCTGGAAGCTGAAGAGAGCAATGAGGTTGCTCCTCAGCCTCCTTCCCTCCAAACTAAACAAAACGAGTCCTCAGCCACTCCTCACAGGACATTTATTCCAACCCTTTCACCAGCTTTGTTGCCCTCATCTGGGCACATTCAAGGACCTTTACATCCTTTTTAAATTGTGGGGCCCAGAACTGCACACAATACTCAAGGTGAGGTTGCCCCAATGCTAAATACAGAGTGATAATTGTCTCTTTTAACCAGCTGCTTATGCTTTGTTTGACACACCCCAGGATGTGGTTTGCCCTCTTGGCTTCCAGGGCACACTGCTAATTCCACTTGAGCCTAATCTGTTAGGAAAGCACGAAATACAGCATTGTGTTTGGATTTGTCCATGGTTCTTACTTAAGATACAAGTCTTTGACTTCAGTAGAATTTTCTATGCATAGAAAAGTTAGTATTTGCAAATCTTAAAATGATGGTTTTGAAAGTAAAAAATAAGTTAAAATTATGGTGCTGGAGGTTTATTTTCAAGTTGTTGCTCTTAATTTGTCCCTGGTGTCTCTTAAAATCTTGTTTCATTATTCCTTAACATTAAGCCTTCAAAGGGGGGGGATTCCATTCTTTTTTAAATAAGTAAATAAATTTTGTGTATTTTCTTTAGGTCAGCAGTCTTATTTTGCATGTAGAAGAAGCTCATACGCTCCCAGTAAAACATTTTACTAATCCATATTGTAACATCTACCTGAACAGTGTCCAGGTAGCAAAAACACATATCAGGGAAGGACAGAACCCTGTATGGTCAGAAGAATTTGTCTTTGAGTAAGTTTTACTCTTATTGAATTAGTGAATTTCACTTGAAAGTTGCATTGCATTTAAGATTCTTTGCACTGTACTGCTTTGTATATGCTTTAAAAAAATACTGTATGCATGGTTATACAGGAGTCACAAATGCATGGATAGAATTTTATGTATGCATCTAAGTATCTTTGTTAATATGATTGTCTTTTGCTGGTCATGAGAACTCAGGATTGAAATAACTTTGGAATAAATTTAAGTATTGGTCAAGTATAGTATTAATTGAGGCTTTTTGTCTTTTCCCCCAGCGATCTTTCATCTGATATTAATAGATTTGAGATAAGTCTTAGTAACAAAACAAAGAAAAGTAAAGATCCAGATATATGTAAGTATTTTTATGTAAAAGATGCATATATATTGCAACAATGGATACAGTTTTCATTGCTCTGTCAAATATTGTCACAAGAGAATTAAGTATATTCTGTGACTATCACACAGCTGTATTGGTATGTTTTAGATGTCTATTACTGACTCTAATGTTTTTACAATAAGAACCTGCATGTCTTTTAGTAGTAAAATACACAGTATCTGATGGCTTTTCTATCTGTATTCCAGTATACCTATTGTGTTATACTGTGACCATGTTTGAAAAAAAAAAAAAGAGCAGATGTCAGAATTAATCTCCTTCATAAAATGTTCTATTTCATTAATTTCTTTATTTTGTTTTAAGCCCAACTGTGTGGAATTACTTTTGTCCTTTTTGTTGCTTCCAGTGAGAAAGAGGGAAGAACAGTAGTACTTTCCTCACTTGAAAAAAAAAAAAAAATTCCAACTTTACAGTCTGTAGAACAAAATTTGCCTCAGTCCTTGTAGCATCCTGTTTTTACCCTTATTCTATCTTATCTGTGTTCCCAGGAATTTACTTTCCTCCTGTTATGTACACAGCTTCTTCAACTGTTTTGTTTCTATTTTTCTATTCCAGAAAACTACTAGCAAGATGGTAAGACTTATCAGCTTTCAAAAAAAAAACAACTCCTCCCCCAAAAAACCCAGCTCACCAAAACAAACCCTCACCCAAAAACCCACACTTGAATTCTGAGCCACACAATGTGGTTTTTTGGTTTTCAAGATATTTTCTTTCCCATCACAACTGTCTTGTAACTTCATCCCTTTGCTTCCTCTGTTGCCTGCAGAGCAGACACCCTCTCACCCAAGAGTTTTTCCAAGTACTTTTGTGTTTAGACCTGTCCCAAAGCCTAGCACAGTATTTATAATCTGTTGCTGTTGGTTTTGGTTTGCATGTATTGTGTTACTGGCCTGTTGTTTGTCTCAGTGTCAATTTCTTTTTTTTTTCCTCTCAGAGAAGAGATTTGTAAGGAAACTTTGACCAAAGTAGAAGAATTACTTTGAAGACTGAATGCTCTTGCCAAACCTAATTCAATTTCAAAACTGTTGCACTTTCCTCTAGGTAGAAAATTTTCTGCATAGCAGAAGGAAAAAATGTGTTTCATTTGACAGACAGAAGGACTTTCTAATTGCTGTGTTATTGCATGGTTTCTATGCATTTGAGCTAGAAAATTCTTTATTTGGGCCAAAACTTTGGTTAGTACAAGACCCTTTCAAAGGATAATTCATGAATGGAATACTTCGATAACTTCTTTTAAGGTGTTTTTGTAGTTTCTTTCTCTCTGTGCAGATTAAGGAGACTGTGCTACATGTAGATGTATCCAACTGGTGGAAGGTTATAGATCCCTTTCTTATCTAGGTCAAGAGGATTGGCAATGTTTCTTGATCATGGTTAGGTAGACTCTTAGAGCATAAACTTAAAGTCCTTTCATTTTGGGATAAGGAATAGACCCTATCAACTTGAATTAACAAACATCTCTGCCTACATCCCCATCCCTATTAAATATTTGAAGTATATGAGGAGAAAAACTGAACTTAACAAGACCTTATCATAGAATCATAGAATTAGCCGGGTTGAAAAGGACCTCTGAGATCAAGTCCAACCCTTGATCCACTACCACCATGGTTACTAGACCATGGCACTGAGTACCACATCCACTCTCATCTTAAAAACCTCCAGGGATGGACAATCCACTCCCTCCCTGGGCAACCCATTCCAATGCCTGATTACCCTCTCTGTAAAGAATTTCTTCCTAATATCCAACCTAAACCTCCCCTGGCAGAGCTTATCCAACTTGCCTGTGTGCTATGTTGCCTAAACCTCCAAAAGCAGGAAAACGGGTTGATTACCGCTCTGAACATTTCTCCTTTGTAGCAACAGTTATTAAATGTGGATTGCTCTGAAGTAGGAGTAATGTGAGGTCTATATTTTTTCAGTATTTGTGGTGAGTTGACCTTGGCTGGCTGCCAGGTGCCCACCAAGTGGCTCTCTCACTCCCCCTCCTCAATGGGACAGGGGGAGAAAATAAGATGAAAAACTCATGGGTCAAGATAAAGAGTTTAACAAAGAAAAGCAAAGGCTGCATGCAGAAGCAAAGGAAAAGAAGATTAATTCTCTATTTCCCATCAGCAAGCTATGTCCAGTCACTTCCTGGGAAGTAGGGCTTTCAGTATGCATAGTGTTTGCTTTGGAAGACAAGTGCCTTAATAATAAATGCCCCCCTCCTCCTTTTTCTTAGGTTAGTATTCTTCTTAGTATTTCTGAGCACACCATATGTTATGGGATATCCCTTTGGTCAGTTTGGGTCAGCTGTCCTGGCTATGTCATAGAATTGTAGAATGGCTTGGGTTGGAAGGGACCTTAAAGATCATCTAGTTCCAAACCCCCTGCCATAGGAAGGGACAGCTTTCACTAGACCAAGTTTCTCAGAGCTCCATCCAACCTGGACTTGAACACTTCCAGGGATGGGGCATCCACTACTTCTCTGGGAAACCTGTTCCACCTGCCTCACCACCCTCACAATTAAGAATTTCTTCCTAATATCCAATCTAAATCTACTCTCAGTTTAAAGCCATTACCCCTTGTCCTATTTCTACACTTCCTGATAAAGAGTCTTTCTTCATTATTCCTGTAGGCCCCCTTTAAGTACTGGAAGGCTGCTATAAGGTCTTCCCAGAGCCTTCTCTTCTCTAGGTTAAGCAATCCCAACTCTCAGCCTTTCCTCATAGGGGAGCTGCTCCAGCCCCTGATCATCTTTGTGGCCTCCTCAGGACCTGCTCCAGAAGGTCCATGTCCTTTTTATACTTGGGGCCCCAGAGCTGAACACAGTACTCTATGTGGAGTCTCATGAGAGCAGAGTAGAGGGGGAGAATCACTTCCCTTGACCTGCTGGCCATGCTGTTTTTTATGCAGCCTAGGATACAATTGGCTTTCTGGGCTGCAAGGGTGCCTTGCCTTTGTCTCTTTCAGATAGTTTGTAATTGCAGTAGTGCCACAGCTTGGTTTTTAAGTTATTTGAGAATATGCAGCTGAAGGACAAAAAATGTCACTGTGATACACATATATCACTTCTGTGACAGTGGGAAATAAGCCTACTATGGCAGGTTATATACTTGGTTCCTTCTGTCCCTTATTCTTCAGGCAATATGTGCTAAACATATTAAGTACTGTATGTAAGTACTCTTGCATCAACATGGGTGGACTTTGAACAAGGGGGAGAAACTATGGAGCCTATCAGGTACTTGTTAATGGTAGTAACAACATACTGTCTACCAACACTACGTACGAAAAATAAGTTGTTGGCAGCCCCTTATTTGAAGAACAAAGTGTAAGAGGTTTCAGTCCTTAACAGCTCCTCACTGCCTTGTAAATGGATTGTGCTAACATGTGAGTGAGCTGGGGGTTGGAAAGCCAGGATTTAATATGTTTATCATTGATTAATTTCTTCTTTGTCAACATTTAAATAAGCTTTTATTCTGAATCAGTAATTGTAAGTGTTTTTGGGGTTTTGGTTGGTTGGTTCTGATTGGGTTCAACAAAGGCTTCATTGTAAATTTAAATTCATTTCCATTCTGAAGAAAACATAAGTTTGAACCATTTTAAGTTTGATTTCCAGATTATAATTATCAATCATCAAAATATAAACTTGTTACTAAATATTAATCACTTATCTTTATTTGCAAATAAACCATTTAGAAACCTCAGGTTTACCTTTTTTTTTTTGCTAATGTTCATCACATACAATATTCTTGGTTCAAGGTTGTTGTAAATAGCTTTTAACTGTGCTTGCAGAGAAGGGATAAACTTTTTGGGGTTTTTCTTTATATTTGTTATTCTATTATAATGTGCTAGACTGCAAAGTGTGAACATCCTTAAATTCTCAACTAATGGCAGTCTCTTATTGAACATAGCCTAATAGTTAAATATACCTTGCTAAGTAGCAGAAAGTGTTCCTTTAAAGTTTTGGAATATAAATTATGATAACAAGTATTCAGCAGTCCATATATTGATGTTTCAATCTTTTAAGATCAAAATAAGATTATAATATT